>NC_057807.1:702973708-702978689 GCF_018294505.1 Triticum aestivum
TCATTGTCGATATAACGAGGGTGTCGAGGATCGCCGAGGGGTCGAGGGTCGGGAACTAGGGTAGAGGGTCGAGGGTCGTTAAGGGGTCAAGGGTCGAAGGTTTCAGGGTCGAGGGTTCCTATAGTGTCAAAGTATTGAAGAAATCCATGGCTTCATCATTAGCCGGAAGTAACCATGGCATGATGGTACGAAGTCCTCCAAAGTTATTCTGGAATGGAGTCCCGGATAGGATAATTTGCCTTTTTGTACGAATCTCAGCAAAGGCCTTTCAAATAACGATATTCGGAAGGTTCTTGCTGAACTTTGTACCAAAAAGCGAATTATCCTATCCGGGACTCCGTTCCAAAATAACTTTGGAGAGCTTCGTACCATCATGTACCTGTTACTTTCGCCTAATGATGAAGACATGGTTTTGTTGAATCCTTTGACACTAGGCAACCTCCCGACCCCTCGGCGATCTTCGACCCCTTGACCCTCGACCGCTCGGCGATCCACGACCCTCTACCCTACCGCGGGCGTCGATGCCCACGTCACTTGTGGGACATAGATGTAGTGTTCAACGCCGACCCCCTCTCGATAGCTTCAACACGTGGGGGGGGGGGGTCGATATTACCCCCTCCTAGCTTGAAGTGTTCTCGAAGCCACCCCCTAATCCTTGAAACGTTGTCGAGGCCACCCCAAACCCTAGAGAAGCAGCGTCGAGGCCACTAATATGATTCCTTATTGTGATTAGCTAGCTAGTTCTACGTTTGCCACTAATATATCCATATCTGTCATGTTTGAATAATAATTGCCATGTTGTAAATATTTGTAGAAACTATGGACACCCCCCGAGACGAAGCACAAGAAGCGTTGTTGAGGGACATAATCGCACAAGGAAGTGATGCCGTCTGCTCGTTGATGTTTCTCAACGACAACGATGGTCTGGAAGGAGAGGGTGAAGAAGCAGCTGGCTATGATTTACATGGCTCCGATGACCCAATGCCGGTGCAAGAAGGAGAGGGTGAAGAAGTAGACCGTGAGGACGGCTCCGGTGATCACCAAACCGAGTCCGGCCAGGAATATATATTAGTTAAGCCTGTGCTGACTAGCTAATTGATGCATTCATTGTTTTGGTATATATGTACACATATTAATTAACGCTCGTCTTTGTTCTTTTTTCTAGCCCTCCGGATCGAGCACAACTTCGGTAAAGAGACGAGGCCCGAAGAAAAAGTTGAGCTCGGATGAAAAGTTTGAGATCATACAAATCGTGCGACACGGCCAACCGATTGAACCCTATCGGACAAAGAAGGCATTTGTTGCTCAGTGCGGGGTTCTAGTTAGGGACAAGATCCCGATCAGCATCCACCAATGGTATAAGTCTAAGAATGAAGACCCTGAGGTGTCTTATGTCAATGATATGCAGAAAAATGATCTTTGGACTGAGCTGAAGTCAAATTTCACCCTACCGCCGGAGGATGATCCGGAGAAGCCAGTTATAGAGCCATTAATCAAGTCTTTTGCTCTGAAGAAGATGGCAGACCTATTCAGGAATTGGAAGAAAGACCTCAATAGGTATGTCGGAAAAAATGAGACACCAGAATTCAAGGGCAAATATGAGAAGATCAGAGATGACTGGCCCACATTTGTGGCCCACAAGACATCGGAAAAGAGTAAAAAGATGTCGGCGACAAACAAGAGAAATGCTGCGAAGAAGAAGCTTCACCATCGCACGGGGTCAGGTGGCTACCTCTTAGCCCGGCCTAAGTGGGCCAAGGCTGAGAATGATCTGCATGATAAAGGGATCGAACCAGAGACAATGAACTGGCCAGACCGTTGCCGGACTTGGTTCTTTGGGGCCGGCGGATCCTTGGACCCTATAACAGGGAAGTGCATTTGGACGGACGAACAATTGGACATACCAGTCAAGAGGCTTCAGCAATATATCGAAGCAGCGCAGCAAGGGACGTTCGTTCCAGACAGGGAGAAGGACGAGCTCACAATGGCCCTCGGCAATCCTGAGCACCCTGGACGGACACGAGGCACGCCAGGCTCCGTTTCGTGGAAGGCTGGATTTCCGGACGCAGGGGGTTACAAAACCCAGGAGAGGAGGAAGAAACTGGAGCAGAGCCAACTGCAGGCGCTGCACGAAAGGGTAATGGGGCTAGAGGAACGAGAAGCAGATCGCAGCAAACGACCTGCCGAAGCTACCCCGCCATCTCAGCAGAGAAGTAGCGTGGCTTCCACCGAGCTGCTTCAGCTAGAGCATGCCTTGATGGCTCCTGCCAGCTATCCCGTGGATGCTATCATGGATGCTGAAAATTGCCACCTTATGGCGCAATGGAGCAATTTGAAGGTCAAGGCGGCTGTTGGCTCAGTTTATCCTACTAAACCCGACTCAACTTTTCACTGCCGGCCGATTCCCGAAGGATATGCTAAGGTGATGGTCGATGAAATAACGGAGGGATTTGAGGACCTCTGGCTTGACCACCCTACCGGTGAAGGGGAGTATCGGCTGGGTTCTGCTCTGAAGACTCCATGCCTATGGCGGAAGGATCTCATCAACCTTACGAACTGGACGCCTCCGCCTCCTCCTCCTCCTCCGGTGAGTCAGGGCACTCCGCCTCCTCCACCGCCTCCTCCTCCGGCGAGTGACGATCAGGGCACTCGGCCGGCTCCTTCTCCGGCACGTGGCGGCACTCCGCCTCCTTCTCCGCCTGCGCCGGCGCGCCCGAGCAACCAGCCTCCTTCTTCTCCGCCTCATCAGCAAAGGCGGAAGAGACCCGCCGCCGCTCCGGCTGCTCCGGCGCGTCGTAGTCCTTCTCCTCGGCCTCATAAGCAAGGAAAGAAGACATCCGCTCCATCTGCTCTGTCGGCGTCTAGCAGTACAGCCAAAGGCGGGAGGAGATACAGATTCGGTCCTTCTCTGAAGACTCCAGAGAAGTTACCGTACGAGAGGAGCAAGGAGGAAAACGTGAAGATCGCGCAGACCGAAGTGGATGACTGGTTTCAAGGGTTGAAAGCAAAGAGACATCCACCTCCGGAGGAGAAGGTAGATCCGGTGAAAGCGAAGCGCACTCTGGCTGCCCTGACAAAACCACCCAAGTCTCCGCCGAAAGGCAACTATGAGCACATTATTGGAAAGGCATTTGCGGAAGCGGAGAGGTCGGGAAGTACTAAAAGTGATCAAAGGATGAAAGAACGACGAGCTGGGAAACAAATTGCCCAGCTCGGCGAACAAGCGAAGCAATCGTGCCCCCCGCTCAAGGTGCCTGCTAGCGACATCGTCGATCTGAGGATGGTGCCCGGTTATGGCAATCCTGCAGATTACCTGCCCATTGATGTACATTATGATTTCTTGGAGGTGCAGATACAAATATACGAGTACGGGAAGCCTCTCGTCAAAGATGAAAGTTCTCTATCAACGATGATGCGAAGATTGCATGATTGGTACATGAAAACCTGCAAAGAGTCTGAGGGGAGGAGTACTTTGTATGTGAGAGTTAAAAAGGAGCATGACCTCCTTGGAATTGAACTGTTGCCTATTCCATTTGAGGAGTTCTATCAGTTTTTCAATCAATCGGCCATCGATAAATCAACGGTCACCTGCTACTGTCTGTAAGTAGTACTACTTCTGTCATTAAGTCTCTCTATATAACTCAGCCCTTTCATTGCATGTATTTATAATTATCCTCACTGTATTATGCAGATTGAAGATCGCCGAATTGAAGAAAAGACAAGTGGGAGATATTGGGTTCATTAACACGTATCTCATTGATGCAAGTGAGGTTAAATATCGTGCCCAAGAAACCGAGGCCAACTTGCTACGATCGTTGGAAATAAATGAACACAAAGATATAATACTCTTTCCTTACAACTTCAAGTTAGTGTTACTGTCTTGTGGCATATTCGGTTTCCTTATTAGTCCAGGTTATAGTAATGTACTATTGATGAGTTATGCATGTGTGCGCAGCTACCGCTATATTCTCCTAGAGATTAAGCTTGAGAAGGGAGTAGTAACTGTCTTAGACTCAGGGCGAAAAGATCCCAAGGAGTATGCGGACATGACTGAACTGCTCGAGAAGTAAGTTAAATCGATCATTATCCACCATATCAGCAACTTTGTTCATTTCTGATATCAAGTAATTGTTTTCTTTGTATGGCAGGGCTTGGAGAAAATTCACCAAAAAAGCTCCGGGACTACCGAAGAAGCTGCAATTTAGGCACCCGAAAGTAAGTACTATATAGTAGCATATTCCATGCATCTCCTAGTGATTCAAGCGCTAGTTTCATCAATACCATTTAGCATGCTTGCTAATTATCAGTTTGATTGACCTCTATTTCTTGTAAAGTGGTTGTGGCAGGAACAAGGGAATGATTGCTGTGGATACTACATTTGCGAGACCATCCGCCACACGACCTGTGAGCGGGGCTACTCCGACAAACAATATGAAGTGCGTAAATAACAATATTCACAATTTTATTTTATTACCATCATTTGTGTTGAGTTTCATTCATTCATATATATATATGTATTGACCCCCTTCTTAAATTTAGATGTTTCGGATGCGGGATGAACTCCTAGCACCAGATCGCATGCGAGCAATTCAAGAGGAATTGGCGGCATTCTTTCTTGACCACGTGATCGCTGAAGACGGAGAATACTATGTGGACCACGCGTCCGTATGTTAGGATATTATATATTTGTAAAATATAATTATTGTATATATGTAGCCGGTAGTGTCGGATAGATATACGAGAACTTGTTGTTCGACCAATATCTCGGAGAAGGAGAGGTGGTCGATATCACTTCTCTCTGTATGCATATATGTTCATGACGATCTTCTGTTTGCTTACTAGCTAGCTAGCGTGTCTAGCTAGTCCTCTCTATACGTATGTATGGTACGTAGCGTCGACCAAGCACGGACAAAAGAGAGGACACTTCTCTCTATTAATTAGCTAGCTATAGCACAATATATGAAACACCTAAATTAACCCC
>NC_057807.1:702978758-702979723 GCF_018294505.1 Triticum aestivum
CCCAAACCCCCCCCCCTTTTCAAAAAAAAACAAAAACCACAGCCACAGAAATGCTGACGCGTGGATGCCTATTGGTCCCGGTTGGTGCCACCAACCGGGACCAAAGGCCCTCCTGCCTGGGCTCAGCGGACAGGCCACGTGGAGGCCCATCTGTCCCGGTTCTGGATTGAACCGGGACTAAAGGGTCAGGGCATTAGTACCGACCCTTTAGTCCTGGTTCATGAACCGGGACTAAAGGCCCTCACCAACCGGGACTATAGGCACTTTTTCTACTAGTATCATCAATATTAATCAAGCAGGAGTAGGGTATTACCTCCATCGAGAGGGCCCGAACCTGGGTAAAAACATCGTGTCCCTTGTCTCCCGTTACCATCCGCCTAGACGCACAGTTCGGGACCCCCTACCCGAGATCCGCCGGTTTTGACACCGACACCTGTGCTGCCCGGTTCGCGGTCAAAGTTTAGTCCCACCTCGCTAGCTGAGAGGGGCGCCCAGTTGTTTATAAGCCCCACTATCGCACCCCTCTTGAGCTCCTCTCCATTCCATGCTTACGGGCCTAATTTTTACTGCTATGCCTGATGGGCCCTCTGGGCCTTCTGCGGGCCTGAATCCTGGCCCATGGATGGGTTTCTAGTCGTATTTAGGCCGTGGTGGCCCAGTTGGTGGCAATTTTTTTATTTTTCCCCAGTTTTTTTGTTTTCTTTTTTGCTTTATTTATTTTGTTTTGTTTCTACTTACAACAATATACTTATTTATTTTATTTTAATTTGTTTATAATTACTTATTAATTTTATTTTATGATAATTCCTTTTGCTATTAAAGTTTCTAACAAAAAAGATCTTTATGAAAATTCTTTTTGCTTTTAATGATTTTGAACATAAAATACTTTGATAATTTTAGTTGCATCAATTTAATATAATTTTAGTTTCAATAATACTAGAGGTTGCTTATAATGTTTTGAACAG
>NC_057807.1:702980058-703104996 GCF_018294505.1 Triticum aestivum
ATTGAAAAGCATTGGAAATGAACTCTGAAAAGGTTCCAAGTTGGGATGGTATCATCATTTCACTCACATATCATCATTAATAGAAGTTCATCATCATATTATAACCAAAGTACATACATAGTTCTCATTGAACAACATATAGCTCTCCAGAGCATCTAACTAAACCATACATTGAAATTATGTAAAACATTTCAATGCAACAACAAATGCAATCGTAATCGCAACCAAGGTAACAACTGATCCAACTGCATAATGATACCAAGCCTCGGTATGAGTGGCATATCTTCTAATCTTTTTAATCTTCAACCGCATTGCATCCATCTTGATCTTGTGATCATCGACGACATCCGCAACATGCAACTCCAATATCATCTTCTCCTCCTCAATTTTTCTTATCTTTTCCTTCATGTAACTGTTTTCTTCTTCAACTAAATTTAACCTCTCGACAATAGGGTCGGTTGGAATTTTCGGTTCAACAACCTCCTAGATAAATAAAATCTATGTCACATTGGTCGGCATAATTTTCATAAACAATAAATGAAACAAATAGTTACGAAAAGATAATATATACCACATCTGAATCATAGACAGGACGAGGGCCGACGGGGGCGGATACCAAAACCATCGCACTATATAATAACAAGGAATAATAAAAGTAAGAAAATTAGACAAGTATCTATCTGAAGTAAGAATTTTTTTTGTCTTTCAGAAAGAAGATATGAACAAGAGGCTCACCACGGTGCTGCCGGCGACGAGATCGGCGCGGGCGATCGACGGCGGTGAAGACGGGGCCGGGGCGTGACGGACCGCTAAATCTAGACAAATCTCGTTGAAAATGGAGCTCGGAGGTCGAGTTCCGAGAGGAGAAAGCTTAACTAGTGTGGCTCGGGCATTTCATCGAACACCTCATGTGCATAGGAGGTGAACTAGAACACCCAAATGCCCTCCCCTCGCCAGCTTGAAAAAACAGAGCACTGGGAGTGCTCTGCCGTGGCGGTGGGTATATATAGGCAAGTTATTTGTGCCGGTTCGTGGCATGAACCGGGACTAAAGTACCCCCTTCTGTCCCGGTTCAAGCCACGAACCGGGACCAATGGTTGTTCGGCCAGGAGCGAGGACCATTGGTCCCCGTTCGTGGCTTGAACCGGGACAAATGGTTCCACACGAACCAGGACCAATGCCCACGACGCCCCGGCCGCCCCCCTGGGCTCACGAACCGGGTCTAATACCCTCCATGGGTCCCGGTTGTTGAAGAACCGGGACTAATGGCCTGGCCAGGCCCGAACGTTAGCCCTGTTTTCTAAGAGTGCTAGTGCCCAGTGCATGTTTTTGTTTTCTGCATGTTTTTGATTTTATGAAGAATACCCTGCCGATTTACAAAGAATACCCTGTCGATTTAATAAGAATGTTTTGGGCAACGAATGACCCAAGAAGTTCCAGGGGAGATCGAGAGGAGCCACAGTGGGCCCACACTGCCATCTGGTATGGCCAGGATCTAGGGCACACACATATGGAACCAAAGTTGCTCCCTATAGATTATGATAGTTTGAGATATTAGAGAATAATTGTTGTATTGATTGGGGCCTCAAGGGCTGTTTATATAGATTACAAAGCTTGGGCTCCAAGACTAGACTAATAGAGATAGATTACAATATGGATAACCTTATACTCTAATATCCCCCCACAGTCTCAACGGCAGGTGAAACAATGTTGAGACTGGAGCGTATGTCGGTGAACGTTGCAGTCGGAAGTCCTTTGGTAAAAATGTCAGCAAATTGGGCACTTCTAGGAACATGAAGAACGTGAACTTCGCCAAGAGACACCTTTTCACGAACAAAGTGAATGTCAATCTCAATGTGCTTTGTGAGACGATGTTGAACTGGATTGGAAGCCATGTAGACTGCAGAGATGTTATCACAGTAAACAATGGTAGCACGTGGAAGCGGGCGATGAAGTTCAACGAGAAGCTGCCGTAGCCACACCGCCTCGGTCACAGCATGAGCAACCGCCCTATACTCAGCCTCAGCAGAAGACCTGGAAACTGTTACCTGCCTTTTAGAACACAAAGAAATAAGATTATCACCCAAATAAACGCAAAATCCAGATGTAGATCGTCGATTATCTGGACAACCTGCCCAGTCTGCATCAGAATAAACTGTCAAGCTTGTAGGAGAAGAAGAATTAATAAGTGGGATCAGAAAGAGGATCACCATCTGCCGACAGTTTAGCACCAATGTCGATTGGAGTACGAGAGGGTTGACAATCAGACATACCAGAACGAGAAAGCAATTCTAAAATGTATGATCGTTGAGAAAGAAAGAGTGAAGACTTTTTGCGAGAAACAGTAATACCTAGAAAATGAAAAAGAGGACCAAGGTTAATCATGGAAAACTCACGATCGAGAGAAGAGATGATATGTTGGAGAAAAGAATCAGAACTAGCCGTGAGAATGATATCATCAACATAAAGCAAGAGGTAGGCAGTGTGAGTAGGAGACTGATAAAGAAAAAGAGAAGAATCGGATTTGGAGGGAATAAAGCCTATGGTTTGAATAAAAGTAGCAAAGCGTTGAAACCATGCATGAGGAGCTTGTTTAAGGCCATAAAGAGATTTGTTGAGGAGAGAAACAAAATTTGGAGAGGAGGGATTCTCAAAACCAGAGGGTTGCTGACAATAAATAGTTTCATTGGGAATGCCATGAAGGAAAGCATTTTTAACATTAAGTTGATGAATAGGACAAGAAGAGGAAACATCAAGACTAAGAACAACACGAATAGTGCTTGGTTTAACAACGGGAGAAAAAGTCTCATCAAAGTCAATGCCATGCTGCTGAGAGAAACCATGACACACCCAACGAGCTTTGTAACGAGCAAGAGTGCCATAGGAATGAAATTTATGACGAAAAACCCATTTTCCAGAAACAATATTAACACCAGGAGGTTTGGGAACAAGAGTCCATGTATAATTTTGCTGAAGAGCTTCAAATTCATCGCACATAGCGGAAAGCCAGATAGGATCAAGGAGAGCTTGCTTATAACTGGTAGGAATAGGAGGGATGGTTGGGGTGGCGGTAAGATTGAGACGTTTTGTGGGGAGAAGAAATCATCGTTTTCCACGGGTGCACATGACATGATCATTGGTGGGTGGTGGTATGAGAACGGCATTGTGTGGTAGTGGGTGTCGGATGGAGGAGATGGTGAGGGAGAAGAATCATAGGTGGTGGGTGTGGAGGTGGTTGCCGTGGTAGGATGTGGTGAGGGGAAGACAACTGGGGTAGAGGCTGCAGTCGTGGGAGAGTTGGGGAACGGGGCAGGAGGGTGGCTGACGGTAGGCAACTCCGGCTGAGAAACGGAGCAAGATTCCATGGCGGCAGAAATGACCGAAGGATGAACTAGGGATGAGGTTTTCATGGTGGCGGATTGTGGTGGAGTTCGTGTTGTGGTTGTAGTGACATAAAAAGGAAAAGTATTTTCATCGAATGTGACATGACGAGAGATAATGATGAAGGAAATATGCCCTAGAGGCAATAATAAAGTTATTATTTATTTCCTTCTTTCATGATAAATTTTTATTATTATGCTAGAATTGTATTAACCAGAAACTTAGTACATGTGGGAATACATAGACAAACATAATGTCACTAGTATGCCTCTACTTGACTAGCTCGTTGAATCAAAGATGGTTAAGTTTCCTAGCCCTAGACATGTGTTGTCATTTGACTAATGGGATCACATCATTAGGAGAATGATGTGATTGACTTGACCCATTCAGTTAGCTTAGCACTTGATCGTTTAGTATGTTGCTATTGCTTTCTTCATGACTTATACATGTTCCTATGACTATGAGATTATGCAACTCCCGTTTACCGGAGGAACACTTTGTGTGCTACCAAACGTCACAACGTAACTGGGTGATTATAAAGGAGCTCTACAAGTGTCTCCAAAGGTACATGTTCAGTTGGCGTATTTCGAGATTAGGATTTGTCACTCCGATTGTCGGAGAGGTGTCTCTGGGCCCTCTCGGTAATGCACATCACTATAAGGCTTGCAAGCAATGTAGCTAATGAGTTAGTTACGGAATGATGCATTACGTAATGAGTAAAGAGACTTGCCGGTAACGAGATTGAACTTGGTATTGAGATACCGATGATCGAATCTCGGGCAAGTAACATACCGATGACAAAGGGAACAACGTATGTTGTTATGCGGTTTGACCGATAAAGATCTTCGTAGAATATGTGGGATCCAGGTTCCGCTATTGGTTATTGACCAGAGACGTGTCTCGGTCATGTCTACATAGTTTTCGAACCCGTAGGGTCCGCACGCTTAAAGTTAGATGACGGTTATATTATGAGTTTATATGTTTTGATGTACCGAAGATAGTTCGGAGTCCCGGATGTGATCATGGACATGATGACGAGTCTCGAAATGGTCGAGACATGAAGAATGATGTATTGGACGACTATATTCGGACACCAGAATGGTTCCAGGGGTTATCGGATGTATACCGGAGTACCGGGGGGTTACCGGAACCCCCCCGGGGGTTAATGGGCCACATGGGCCCAAAGTGGAGCAGAGGAGGGGCGGCCAGGGCAGGCCTCACGCCCCCTTCCCCTCTAGTACGAATAGGACGAGGGGGGGCGGCGCCCCCCTTTCCTTCATCTCCTCTCTCCCTTCGTTCCCCCTCTCCTATTAGGACAAGGAAAGGAGGGAGTCCTACTCCCGGTGGGAGTAGGACTCCTCCCTGGCGCGCCTCCTCCTGGCCGGCCGCCCCCTCCCCCTTTCTCCTTTATATAGGGGGATGGGGGGGCACCTCTAGACACAACAATTGATCCTTGAGATCTATTAGCCGTGTGCGGTGCTTAGGCGAAGCCCTGCGGCTGTAGAGCATCATCATCGTCACCACGCCGTCGTGCTGACGGAACTCTCCCTCGAAGCTTGGCTGGATCGGAGTTCGAGGGACGTCATCGAGCTGAACGTGTGCTGAACTCGGAGGTGCCGTGCGTTCGGTACTTGATCGGTCGGATCGTGAAGACGTACGACTACATCAACCGCGTTGTGCTAACGCTTCCGCTTTCGTTCTACGAGGGTACGTGGACAACACTCTCCCCTCTCGTTGCTATGCATCACCATGATCTTGCGTGTGCGTAGGAATTTTTTTGAAATTACTATGTTCCCCAACAAATGATACGACCAGAAGATGGATTGAAGCAATGATATCCTTTGTGATCATCAGAAAGACCAAGGTGAATGCAAGGTAGTGGGCGTGGTTCTAGTTTGTTGGAGGCGGTAGATGCGATGTTGGGAAAGCATAGACAGCCAAACACACGCAAAAAAGAATAGTCAGCGTGGGAGAGAAAAAGAGATTGGAAAGGCGAATAAAGAGGGAAAATTTTAGTTGGTTGAATATTCATAAGTAGTGTGGCGGCGCGAAGGGCTTCAACAAAAAAACGGTAAGGAAGAGAAGCCTGTAAAAGCAATGTGCGGAGAACATCATTAATAGAGCGAAGAGAGCATTCAGCTTTACCGTTTTGAGAAGATGTATAAGGGCATGAAAAACGAATAAGAATGCCTTGAGAGAGAAAGAAGGTGCGGTTTTGGGTGTTGTCAAATTCACGACCATTATCACATTGAATAAATCGAATTGGCAAGCCAAAGTGTGTGATTACATATTGTCGAAAGTTGAGAAAGATTGCATGTACTTCAGATTTAGCATGAAGAGGAAAAGTCCAAGTATAGTGAGAGTAATCATCCAAGATCACAAGATAATATTTATAACCAGAAACACTAGGGACTCGAGAGGTCCATAAATCACAGTGAAGTAACTCAAAAGGAAAAGTACTAATGGTAGTAGAGGTTCGAAAAGATAATCTAACATGTTTGCCGCATTGACATGCATTACAGAGAGAGGGATTATGATGACTGCTAGAACTAGGGATACCAAATTCTTGGAGTAAAGACGTCAAAGTGTTTTTGTTGGGGTGACCGAGACGACGATGCCATAGATCAACTGATGCGAGCATGGCACGAGGGGTCGATGTGGGCGTGCCATGAAGAGGATAAAGATCGCCCGTGCTATTGTACCAAGCGAGGACCACCCCCGTTGTCGGATCCTTCACAAACAAACCAAAAGGGTCAAAGGCCAGGATAACTTTGTTGTCAATGCAAAATTGTCGAACAGAAATAAGATTTTTGAGGATGGAAGGAACAACAAGAATATTGCGTAGAAGAAAATTGGCATGAGAGGAAGGGATGCAAGAGTGACCGGTGCATGAAACAGTGATGGTGGAACATCACCAATGTTGATCGTCGAAAAAGCAGAAGGAAAACAAGCTGACAATAAATTCATATTTGAAGACATATGCAATGATGCACCAGAATAAAAAATCCAATCCGTACCTGCATCGTTGAGGATAAAATTGTTCATGGTGTTGATGAAGGCGGCTTGGTCCCAAGCCGACTGTTGGGGAGGAGCAGAGGGGCCAGGAGCTTGCATGTTGACGTAGGGGATAGCTGACGGGTAGTATGCGTACGGGGCCTACATGTTGCCGTAGGAGGCCGGCATGGTGTTTTAGGGCGGCGGCAATCCTGGCGTGCTGGGAGGCGGAGTAGGAGTGGCGGTGTAGACGTGCGCCAGCGGCCTGGGTCCAAGGAGTCCATGAGAGCTGGTGGCTGGACGAAGACCGGGGCTCCACGTGCCCGTGTATGTAGGAGGGGCACCATACGGCGAAGGGGCCGACCATGGCATCGACCAAGCCTGTACGAGGCCAGTCCAAGGATCATAATGAAGAGGCCATGGCGACGGAGCTGGTGGCGTTCGAGCGGTAGATGACGAGGGTGGTGCAGGTCCGGCAGAACGAGATGCAGGAGGCCGGTAGATGGGATTCTTTCCTTTGTAGTTGGAGCTCGGGCGCTAGCCTGGGGGTGGTGTAGAGGCCGCTGCGGCCGCAGCAGGAGTTGGAGGGGCGGCCGGTTGCCGTGGCAGCCCAGGCATGTGAGCTGCAGAACAGGGAGCAGCAGCATGAAACACCCGTGGCGTCCGTTGCGCCTTGCGAGCCTGGTTCTTCTCTTCTTGCTGGAGGATCGAGCGGACCTCCTTGAAGGTGGGGTACGGCTTGAGCATGGGGATGAAGGACTGCTACTTCTTGAATTGATCGCCGAGACCTTGGAGGAGGGCGTTGATGAGAGTACGATCCTCGACGTGATCGCCAAGTTCACGGAGTTCATCGCCGATAGCCTTGATTCGCTGGCAGAAGATGGAGACTGGAACATCTCCATGCATGGTTGTGCGTAGCTCAGTGTTGAGCGCGTTGATTCGCGCATCTGAGTTGTCCTGAAACAGCTGTTGAAAGGAGGCCTGGCGCACCAGGCAGTGTGCCATTAGTATAGACCACGGTGCACCATTACTATCTTACTTAGTAATGGCGCACCACATAGTAGTGCGCCATTACTAACAATTTTTTTCAAATATTTTTTCAGATTTTTTTTCAATTTTTTTTCAATTTTTTTTCGTTTTTTCTTAATATCGGGTCACTATGGCTTAATCTCGGGTCAATATGCTTTATCTCAAGTCAAATCGCACTAAGTGGTCAAACTTCCCCAAAGGTCACCCATCCTCACACTACTCCAGCCCGAGCACGCTTAACTTCGCAGTTCTATCCAACCCCAGCACCACCTCACTTAACAGGCACTTGTTGATATATCTATCATATTAATCCTATTAAACCTTGTTGATGTCTAGGACTTTGTTCATGTTCATGAGTATGATGAAATTTTGGAAAACATTTCAAAGTTCCCGGTCATATTACATATCATTTTTAGAAAAAAAAATTCCAAAAAAAAAATTCGAAACCAATTTTTTTCTCCCCTCTAGATCTTAAAAGCCCCATATCTTTTATTCTGTCAGGTTTTTGGGGGTTCTAAAAATCTTCAACGGGTTCCGCCAATTGATTTCAAATGTAACTTTTCGAGTAGATGGTTTTTCATATAAAAAACTTTTTAATCCGAGTTCGTATGCAAAAGTTATGCCCATTTTACAAATTCAAGAGAGATTTTGCAAATAAAGTCGAAATTCATATTTGTAAATTTTCCCAACAACCAGACCACATATCACATGGGAAACTTATTTTATTTTATTTTTTTTGACATTTCCGTCATTTTCTTTTATTTTTTTAAAACTTAAAAGGCGGTCCAGAGGGGGGGGTGCATTCGGTGGAATTTTTGGGCCAAGTTAGTAATGGCGCACCGTGGGAGTGGTGCGCCATTACTAGTTCAACTAGTAATGGCGCACCACACACATGGTGCGCCATTACTAGTTTTGAAAAAAAATAAAAAAATTGAAAGAAAATTACTAGTGGCGCACCGTGGATGTGGTGCGCCATTACTAGTTTAACTAGTAATGGCGCACTATCCCCTGGTGCGCCATTGCTAGTTTTGAAAAAAAAAAGAATTGTTACTAGTGGCGTACCGTGGATGTGGTGCGCCGTTAGTATTTGGACACTAATGGGGCACCAACACATGGTGCGCCATTAGTATATAGTAGTGGCGCACCACATGTCTGGTGCGCCATTACTGTCCATATCATCTATAGCCCTTTTTCTAGTAGTGGTGGCGTCATCGTCGGAGACCAGATTGAAAAGCTCCGTGGAGATGAATGTGTAAATCCACTGGATGATGGGGAGATCATCTTTAACCCAACGAGGATCAGCGGGCTGCGGCGGGTAGGAGGGATCAATGTGGTGGTGTAGGCCGCAGCGCCCGAGATGGATGATGAAGAGGTGGCGCCAATGGTAGTAGTTGTGGATGTCGAGGTCTAATGAGATCGGTATGAAGGGAGAGACGTCTGCAATGGTGTCGGCTAGGGAGAACATTGGGTTTGGAGGGGGAGGTGTTTGGGTAGTTGCAGAGGAGGAGGTAGAGGGCGGGGCACCGGCGGCACGGAACTCGGCCATGGAGAAGAGGGGCCGGGTTGGCCGGGGTGGCGGCGCGGGTGGCGGTGCCATACCAGGTGCGGAAAACCTAGGCGTCGAATACCATGATAGTTTGAGATATTGGAGAATAATTGTTGTATTGATTGGGGCCTCAAGGGCTGTTTATATAGATTACAAAGCTTGGACTCCAAGACTGGACTAATAGAGATAGATTACAATATGAATAGCCTTATACTCTAATAGCTTACCGTATGAGGTCTTTACTATCTTTGGCTCCAAAGCTGCCCCAAATGGTGAACGACTTGATTGCCACGACGAGACGAGCGCTAGCTGGAATACAGATCTTGTCCAACAAGTCTTTCTGCCAATGGACGCTCACACAATTCTCAATATTCCATGTTGCACCAATAACCAGAGCAACTTTTGGTCATGGAACTTTGAAAGATCGGACAGTTTTCTCTTAAGACTACATACCGCATGTTAATAACAAAGAGGCATTATGAAGATTGGCTGGAGGAGCTCCAGAGGTCGTCTGATTTTGAAGACAAGAAGGTGCGGTGGCGCAAGCTATGGAAAGTGGAGGTTCCGGCAAAATTACACATGATTTTCTGGAGGCTTTCTCGGGTTTCCCTCCCATCAGAAGATGTGCTCCACAATCGTAAAATGTGTTCCAGCAGCGCCGCTCTATGTGTGGTACCAAAGACTCATGGAGGCACTCTCTCCTTGAGTGTTCCATGGCACGTTGTGTCTAGGCTCTTGTGGATGAGGACTTGATGAAGCCCTTGATGGTGACAACAGAAGCAAATCCTATTGCAATGTGCATTACCACATGATCAACTTAATTACCAGGCTGGTGGTCACTATGTGGGCAATCTGAACGGCTCCACGAAAAGCTATTCTTGAAGGAAACTTTCAAATACCTATAGATACTCATGAATTTGATTCATGATACATCTCAGAGCTGGAAGGACTGAAGGATCTTCAGACCACCAGACCAAACCAACAGTTGATACATAATGGAAGACTCCTCCTCTGGGCTTTGTGAAGATTAATGTTGACCGAGGACTTTCCAGGTCAGGTCGGGTAAGTGTTGTTGCTGCTGTTTGTAGGGATGCTCATGGTCTTTACCTAGGAGCCTTAGCTCTTGTTTTACCTGGAGTAACTGATCCATCTATTCTTGAGGTGTTGGCATGTAGAGAGGGGCTCACTTTGGCTATGGATCTTTGTTTGAGGTGTACGATATTGCTGCTGGACAAGGAGGGAAATATGAAGTTATCGTAAAGAAAATCTTGGCTACGAAATCTTGTTTTACTCTGTAATTTTGTCCATGAACAAATAAGCTCAAACTATGAAGCCCACAACCTAGCCAGGTTTCCATCTTCCTTAGACTATGGTAGACATACTTGATAGTGTCTACCTCATGATGCTTGTATACTGACGACCATCAATCAATAAAAACCTACAGTGCTGTGCTAAAAAAGGCTCAACGGGAAGCTCGCTTGCTGTACATTTAAAAAACCAAAGAGAAGCTCGCTCCCAGTTTGATTTGTTGACTTGGCCGGTTGACCATTCACTTGGCCCATTGACGTTGATTGCCAGGTTGACCCATAGACTTTTCTATAATAACACATATTTAAATAACGTTCATGAATTTGAAAAAGTCCAAATCCATTATTTTTTAATTCATGAACAGTTTCCAAATATGCGAACTTTTCTGAATCCTGACCCTTTTTTGAGTGAGCAGACATTTTTCAACTCCGCGAACAATTTTTGAATTCATGAATAGATTTTCAATTCGTGTATTCATGATAATTTTTTAAACTGTGAATATTTTGGGAATTCATGATATTTTACAAATCTGCGAACAATTTTTGAATTGTGAAAATTTTCTACAAATCATAAACTTATAAAAATCCTTGAAGATTTTTTGAATTTGGAAACATTTTCTCAATCCGTTAATAATTTTTGAATTCAATATTTTTTTAAGTCATGACCTTTTTTGAATATGTGAACATTTTTATAAATTCAAGGACATTTTTAGTTCTGTTAACAGCATTAACATTTTTTTCTTGAAACTACTAAAACATATTCAATAAAAAATTAGAATTGTATAGAGAAATAGTCTTCATATAAGGTTCAAACAATTGCTACACATACATAGGTTTAAATATTTTGCCAACGCATTTGTGTGCAGGCCACCAAGCTAGTGTATATAAAAATGGAAGAAAATACTACACACTTCGTGAATACTGAAACGGTAGCTGTCTTTGTTTTTCTAATCGGACATACAATAGTGAAGTCTATCATACCAACATAATTTTGTTGTGTGGTACGTACTATAGTATACACCACGTGCAAATTTATTTTTCTTTAATTCTGACCTTCTTTCACAATTGACATGCGTTTCTTTCTAAATTCCCAAACCGAAAAAAGGCATGCATTTCTTTCGCGTTAATCACCTTCTCCATTTCTACTCGACGTGTGTTTCTTTCCCGATTTATCACTTGCTTTTGCCTATATGAGATCTCCCTCGCATCTCCCTAGCTATCAGGTTTCTCGTCTCCTTCACATCTCCATAGCTAGCTAGCCTCAAGCCCTAGCCCCTAGGCAGCGGTCGTCATGGAGAATGGACCTCTTGACGGCGCCGACCAGCCTACCCTGCTGACACAACCACCAGTCCAACAGCTTCCCGACGACCTGCTCCGCCACATCTTCCACCGTCTCCCGACGAATCCCAGTGCCCTTGCATTCGTCTCCATGGCCCACAAAGAATGGCGGCGCCTCGTCAACGACGAGGAGAACTTCCTCCGTTACTTTCGCAGGGAGCACCACAGCGTCCCACCACTCCTCGGCCTCATCTGCGACGCCTACCACGGCGATCTCCACTTCAAGTCCACGCCCACCACAGGCAACGCGGTGAATCTGATGCTGCCGACGTTGGCCCATGAGGGAGGGTTCCACGCCTACGGCTGCACCCACGGCCGCGTGCTCCTCTACAGCCCCTGGGTCCCCAGCCACCACGGCGAGCTAATGGTGTGGGACCCCCTAACCGGCGAGCAAAACCTCATCCCGCCGGCGGCTGGCTTCCTCGACGGGCAGAGTTACGGTGCGGCGCTGGTCTGCGATGCGGATCACGCCCACGGCGGGGACTGCCATTCGTCGCCGTTCCGCATCGTCTTCGCGTACAGCCAGTATGACAGCTGTAGGCGCTGGGGTCCACCGCCGATCCACGTCTTCGCCCGCGTCTACAGCTCCAAGACAGGAAGCTGGGACGGCCGCGTGGCAGCGATCATGGACCCGGAGTTCCACTTCGGTTGCAAGCCGAGCGCCGTGGCCGGCAACGCCACTGCAGTGTATTGGATGAGTCAAGCGGAGACAAAGGTGGTAGAATTTCACTTGGAGACGCAGAAGCTGCTACTGATTGATACACCAGAGGTTACACGTGGCCTGCACTTTTTTCTGGCGCCGGCCAGGGACGGACGGTTGCGTTTGGCCGGCGCCATTGACAACTTCATTGTGCTGTTCTCGTGGGATGAAGGCGCATGGGTTAGCCATACCCTTGTTTGGCTTGGAGATTTCCTCCCGCTCCATGTCTATGCCCAGCACGAAAATGATGGCGAAGAGCTTTTGGATGTTGCTGAATACTCTGATGATGAGGACGAGGAAGAACTACTATACGCCACAATCAAATCGCCCGTCATCGGTTTCTCCGAGCAGTTGGATTGCATTTTCTTGCAGGAACAGGGTGTGTTCATGATCAGCTTGGAGTCCGGGCAGCATCAGCAAGTGTTTGAACCGGGTCAACACTTCTCCGGCCCTGTTTATCCCTACTCCACCTTCTATACAGCAGGTATGTATGTACTCACTTCACACTAGATATATGGTGCTACTTTTGAGCATGTCTACCAGCATAATCCTAGTCAAATAATCTTCCTGATTTCTAATTGGATTACGTATTTGGATTATATGTAGAAAGGAGAAGGCAAACAGGTGTTACAAGCCGCGACATAATTGCTATCTAGGGTAGCAACTGAATTCTTTGCAGGAAGCAGAGGTTGGGGTTCGAGGACACACAAGATTGACAATGGGCGATGCTGCTGCTGGGATTCCGAGGCTCCTTTCATAACAAGATGTTCTATTTTTTAGCTCTTTCTGTTCTGGTAGATGATGCCTTGTTACCTGAAATTTGTATCGCGTGTGCGAGTCTTTTTATTATTGAATCGCACGTGTGTGTCTTGGCACTGTAATAAGCTAGTGATCTGCCCGCGCATGATGGGATAGGTAGTGATCTGCCTGCGCATGATGGGAACTTGTAGTGGCTGATTGGCCAGATTGGCCAGTTACCTGTGGTGTTCTGCGTGTCTGTGTGACGCAGTATATGTTTCTTTTTTCAGTTTCTGAATGGAAATCTGGGACAAGAGAGCTCTTTTTGTTCGAAAGAAAAACCTTCATATAGATGTCGTACATGTTGGCGCTGCCTCCTCGCATCCCCGCTTCCTCTTCCTCTCAGAACTCTCTTGTGGTTTCTATTTTCTTCTCTCAAGAACACAAGGACACACACCATGAAACAAAACCACACGCACACACACTTCACCAGGAGACAACTAGCTTTGCCTTCGCTCCTGGTGAGAACACATGTACTACATTTTTCTCTTCTTCTCATTAGCTTGACCAAACTGATTCCAAGACTTAATAACCTGCACACACGTACTGCCAGAGCAACAACCTGCCCGGCTTCTATGCCACCTATGCATACTGCACAAACCACTAACACATGACCCGCTCTCACTCTGAAAATCACTCCAGGATGCACAAGACTAGGCCATCATGCAAACGCACACGCACCAAGCTAGCCACTAACCTCACATGCAGCTAACTAACAAAGGTACTCACTCGGCTACTACTTGAACTGAGCAAACTACATGCATGCACTAGCTAACAACCCAAACACAGGCACATATCATTACCGGGTCACCCAGCTCAACCTACTTGACGTATAGCCCGTCATGCTCCAGCCTTACCACGTCTTACCGCTTCTCACGGCATCACCGTATCACACGGCACCACCGGTTATATCGTCCTCGCACGGCAGCTGGATGTCTCACCTCTATTCCGTGGACAACTGAAGCTTCATTGACCTACACCGTCGTATGACCGTCTAAACTACATGATGTGCACACATGCATGTGCCGCATGTGCACAAGGCACATGACAAGATTATCTCCAACAGTACATGTGTGGCTAATTCAGAAAATTGCTTAAACTAGAAGATACCCCGCGCGTTGCTGCGGGATTCCAAACACTTATTTTCGGATAGAATGATCATATATAAGGGGTGAAAACATTAAGATTCAGTTCCATACGAAAAACCACTATATATCAGTGCACCAAAAATTTGAGAACATACTGGATATTAATGATACCTGAAAGTAGTGTTCCCCTAAAGTAACATGAAAGTACATTGGTAATTGTATTCATAATACATATTGGTTGGCCAATTGTTCCTAGCTAGACCTAGCAACATATGAAGAGCCTGATCTCAAATCCATGCAAATTCTACTGATTTAATATTGATAAGGATCTTGTTCCAAAAATATTTATAAGAATATACTAAGACAAAGGTATTTGAATGAACTAAAAAGAGGTGTGCCCTTGGCTGCCACATATGAGAAACGGAAGGAGGTTATTAACACCAAAAAGTTTCATTTCAAGAAGCAAGCACGTGGTTTGCAAGTCTAATATGCTAATCACTTCACAGAACTTCTTCATGTCCTGGAATAGGAACACATCCAATGGGAACTTCTGGACACCCGTCCACGGTATCCCCATGGGACATTCCATCCTTTGAGCTGACTTAAACACTCCCAGCTTCAGCACCGCTGCCAAACGTCTTGGCATGGAAAATCCTGAGCTGGATCAAACATAATGATTAGTACTCCCAAGTCACAGCCATTAGCGAATGAAGAAAACAAATGAATCATAAACTTCTAAAGATCTTTCAGGCTGATAGGATGGCACTGGATGCTGTAGCACCCATCAGATCCCCTGACATGCTAAGAAGGGAAGTCAAAGGTGACCCTTCACAAAACGGACGCCAAGATTATGAAAGAAAAAGGAAACAAAAACAGACATGCCCATGCTCAGCCTTCACGCCGTTGTTGATTCGCCAGCGCCGCCAGTGATTTTTTGTCTTGCCTGCATGTTTGTCCGCTCATCATTTTCCATGTCTCCGGTCGTTCGAAAGGAATATGAAAGCTGATGGCTCGGAGGAAAGTACTACCAGAGGCTCGCCGGCGAAGATGATGACGAGCAATCCGAGAACCAGAGCGCCAAGAAGCCAGGCTGGCTAATTGCACACCAGCGGCTACTGCAGCTGCACACATATTCAATTTAGTCGATCTGTGCAGTGAAAATATGGGATTGATATCTCCTTGCCGAAGTAGAAATTCACTGGCGTGAGCCGGGGAGGAAGACGCATGGGAATTGGGATCGTATCACTCCAGGGAGGAAGACGCATGGGAATTGGGAACGTAGCACAATAAACCGGCCGCTCGACTGCCTCATCAATTAATCCTTTGGATTAAATGTATGAAATAGTGGGAGGATGAAACGGAAGGGCATATACGGGATTTAATGGATGGTGGCTGGAACATTATGGAAAGGACCCGATGGGAAAACACTTCATCAGGGAGTAAGCCAGCAAGCGATCGGGTGTGAGGGTGTAGTACAGAAAATAACGAAGAGGCGTGGGTGGGAATATTGCTGAGGTGAGTATATTCTGACCTGGACATGCTGCATGGGTTGCTCCTATTTAGTATTGATGATGTGCCATGGTAGAAATGGGGAGCAACATCTTAAGAATGTTAGATGTATTTAATTGTCATAAGGAATAAATCCTTTTTATCCTTCCCCACCTCATAAGCATACCGGATTAAATGTCTTAACTACATGTGGCAGAAATGAGATTTTCGATAAAAATAATGTATTAATGTGAAGAAGATACCAATTATACTAAGCCTCTGCACCAACATAATGACCAGAACTAGTCTAGACATTAAGGACACACACAGCAAAAAGAAAAAAAAAGAAAGAGAAAGAAAAAAGACCCTGCCACAATGATCATCACTTGCAGCAATCGGACCCAAACTACCAATACAACACCCAGAACTACGGAAGAGGTGCTTCAAAGATGATGCCTCCAAAAAGGGAACAATGCACAAGCACCGTGCATTACAGGAAAATGAATATCCAATGGATATTTAACATTCCCAGATAATATGTGTCATTTCAAGTGACTACTTATAATGAGTAACCGTCGTACTGATAATTAACCCGGTACGTGCAATGAGTGTGGTCTTAATTCCATAGAATGTTATATATGTGTGGTCGCCCCAATATGACATATAATATTTAATTTTTTAAGCCGCTATACAATTCAATAGACTATATTATGAAAGACTGTTATTATGTCATGGTTATTCGTGCAAGGGAAATTTCACGATGCATTATAATACACCAGAGCACGTGTATTATATGGGTGATCTAACGGATAAAACTAATTGGGCCTTTTTAAAGTCCAAGGGTGATGTCTACTACATAACCTTCTTCTTGTAGACGTTGTTGGACCTCCAAGTGCAGAGGTTTGTAGGACAGTAGCAAATTTCTCTCAAGTGTATGGCCTAAGGTTTATACATCCATGGGAGGCGTAGGATGAAGATGGTCTCTATCAAACAACCCTGCAACCAAATAACAAAGAGTATCTTGTGTCCCCAACACACCCAATACAATGTTAAATTGTATAGGTGCACTAGTTCGGCAAAGAGATGGTGATACACGCGAAATATGTATGGTAGATATAGGTTTTTGTAATTTGAAATTGTAAAAACAGCAAGGTAACTAATGAGAAAAGTGAGCACAAACGGTATTGCAATGCTTCGAACAAGGCCTAGGGTTCATACTTTCACTAGTTCAAGTTCTCTCAACAATAATAACATAATTGGATCATATAATATCCCTCAACAAGCAACAAAGAGTCACTCCAAAGTCACTAATAGCGGAGGACAAATGAAGAGATTATTGTAGGGTACGAAACCACCTCAAAGTTATTTTTTCCGATCAATCCATTCGGCTATTCTTATAAGTGTCACAAACATCCCTAGAGTTCGTAGTAAAATAACACCTTAAGACACACATCAACCAAAACCCTAATGTCACCTACATACTCCACTGTCACCTCAAGTATCCGCGGATATGATTATACAATATGCATCAGACAATCTCAAGATACTCCAATGTCACCTCAAATATCCGCGATTATGACTATACGATATGCATCACACAATCTCAGATTCATCTATTCAACCAACACAAAGAGCTTCAAAGAGTGCCCCAAAATTTCTACCGGAGAGTCAAGACGAAAACGTGTGCCAACCCCTATGCATAAGTTCACAAGGTCACTAAACCCGCAAGTTGATCATCAAAACATACATCAAGTGGATCACGTGAATATCCCATTGTCACCACAGATAAGCACATGCAAGACATACATCAAGTGTTCTCAAATCCTTAAAGACTCAATCCGATAAGATAACTTCAAAGGGAAAACTCAATCCATTACAAGAAGGTAGAGGGGGAGAAACATCATAAGATCTAACTATAATAGAAAAGCTCACGATACATCAAGATCGTGCCATATCAAGAACACGAGAGAGAGAGAGAGAGAGAGAGAGAGAGAGAGAGAGAGAGGGAGATCAAACACATAGCTACTTGTACATACCCTCAGCCCCGAGGGTGAACTACTCCCTCCTCATCATGGAGAGCACCGGGATGATGAAGATGTCCACCAGTGATGATTTCCCGTCTGGCAGGGTGCCGGAACAAGATCCCGGTTCGTTTTTGGTGGCTACAGAGGCTTGCGGCGGTGGAACTCCCGATCTAGGTTATTTTCTGGAGGTTTGGGGATTTATAGGAGAGGTTGGCGTCGAGAACAAGTCAGGGGCCCCACGGAGAGTCCATGAGGCACAGGGGCGCGCCCTCCACCCTCATGGGCCCCACGAGACTCCCCTCCGACAACTTTTGGTTCCAGTATTTTTTATATTTTTCAAAAAAATCTCCGTTGATTTTCATCGCATTCTGAGAACTTCTATTTCTGCACAAAAACAATACCACGGTAGTTCTGCTGAAAACAGCGTCAGTCCGGGTTAGGTCTAATCAAATCATACCAAAATCATGTAAAAATATTGTAAACATGGCATGAATACATCAAAAATTATAGATACGTTGGAGACATATCAAAGGGTATTTTCAATCTAAAAGATTGTTGAACTTTAATTGGTCCAATTCAGTCCAAGGGTATTCCCGTCCTAAATTTTTCAATTCACTTAATTGCATTAACATTGCACTTAATTATAACACCACGTCATCGTGTGTGGTCATCTGAATTTGGGTTCGAGCGGTTCATCATCTCCTCTTGGGCTCTAATCTCTGGTGAACACATCGACACCCTCGATCGCCGCCGATCGCCACCGCGCACTCGCCGTGGAACTCCGGCTCCTCCTCCTACTCCACCCTCCATCGCACATGAGCCCCCCCCCCCAGTTTATGCGGCGCCAGATCTTCCGACGAGCCGCCTAATCCCCTCCTTCCCAGGTCTGATGCCTCCTTCCCTAACGCGAGGCCAAATCATCCTCATCATCGTGCATCAAGTTTATCACGCCGGATCTTCACACCTACCTATCAGATGTAAGTGCCTAGCCATCACTAATCTAGTCTGGTCCCTTCTGCATAGTACCAATAGGTTCAGATTTGATTAGCATTTAGGATATGTGATATGAGGTTTAGGGTTTAGGGTTTGAGGAAGCTGTGACTAGATTTCGAGTGAAAGGAAGTGTAATTCGGATTTAGTTAGGACATATTGAAGGACTTACTTAGGGTTATGTGGCATGAGAAAGTTGTAAGAAGATTTGGATTCACAAAAAAGTTATTTTCGATTTAGTTAGGAGATATTTTTTAATTGAGTTTGGAGTTATTTTTTATTTAGTTAGGAGATAATTTTGAATGGAATTTTTTAGTTATTTTTTATTTGGTTACGAGATACTTGATCTATGAGGGTAGATTTATCACGGAATTTGAAGGATTAATGGAAGACTACAGTAATGAATTTAGCGAAACCTGCATACATGAAGCATTATGTGATATCCTTACATCATAGACCGAAGAAATCAAATGTTCAGTTACAGCAAGTATAATCAATCAAATATTTTTGGATTTAGTTAGGGAATATTTCATACTTACTTAGAGCTTCCGAAGGACTAAGTTAGGTACATGAATTCGATATGAAAAAAAATTGAGTGTTTAAGCAGAGTAGTGCATAATTATTTTGTATGCTATCCATCTGTAATATTGACTATCTATTTTCGTTGGCAGCATAATGGCATGGATGATAAAGGCAAGGATGATATGGACAAGGTTGATAGAGGCAAGAAAGCAAAGACATGGATGATAAGTACAATCATTTCGTAGGCATGGACCACAAAGGAATTGATGGTATGTGCATGGATTATAAGTATAATGAGGATGCATGCAAGGATGGCATAGACATGGATGGTAATGACATGGATGATGTACGCATGCAAGGGAAATGAATTGATGATAAAGGCATGGGTGGTACAAACGTACATACAGACCTGAATGAGTATATGGAATACTTAGAGATCATGAAGAAGACTTTCAGGATTGAGGAAGAAGCCTACATGTTCTACGTAGGCTATGCGAGAAAAAAATGTTTTGGTGTTACAAAGGATGATCTGAAGTATAGATGTTCGAGACAAAATGCATACAGAAGGACATACAAGTGTTGCAAACAAGGATGCGGGCTGATGTCTACTACGCAACCTTCTCCTTGTAGACATTGTTGGGCCTCCAAGTGCAGAGGTTTGTAGGACAGTAGCAAATTTCCCTCAAGTGGATGACCTAAGATTTATCAATCCGTGGGAGGTGTAGGATGAAGACGGTCTTCCTCAAGCAACCCTACAACCAAATAACAAAGAGTCTCTTGTGTCCCCAACACACCCAAAACAATGGTAAATTGTATAGGTGCACTAGTTCGGCGAAGAGATGGTGATACAAGTGCAATATAGATGGTAGATATAGGTTTTTGTAATCTGAAAAATATAAAAACAGCAAGGTAACTAATAATAAAAGTGAGCGTAAACGATATTGCAATGGTAGGAAACAAGGCCTAGGTTTCATACTTTCACTAGTGCAAGTTCTCTCAACAATAATAACATAACTGGATCATATAACTATCCCTCGATATGCAACACAGAGTCACTCCAAAGTCACTAATAGTAGAGAACAAACGAAGAGATTATTGTAGGGTACGAAGGGCCAGTTCTTTTGGGCGATTCTCCCAAAATCAACCCCCTCCTCAGCTTCTTCCAAAATCGTCACTCTATATTTTTTTTACAATCCTAGCAATTAGACTTTAACTAAATAAGATTGTAAAAAAAATTGAAGTGACGATTCTGGGAAAAGCTGGGGAGGGCGGCGATTATGGGAGAATCGCTCAAAAGAACTGGGCCGAAACCACCTCAAAGTTATCCTTTCTGATCGATCTATTCAAGAGTCCCTAGTAAAATAACACAAAGCTATTCTTTCCGTTCGATCTATCATAGAGTTCGTACTAGAATAACACCTTAAGACACAAATCAACCAAAACCCTAATGTCACCTAGATAATCCAATGTCACCTCAAGTATCCGTGGGTATGATTGTACGATATGCATCACACAATCTCAGATTCATCTATTCAACCAACACAAAGTACTTCAAAGAGTGGCCCAAAGTTTCTACCGAAGAGTCAAGACGAAAATGTGTGCCAACCCCTATGCATTAGTTCACAAGGTCACTGAACCCGCAAGTTGGTCACCAAAATGTACATCAAGTAGATCACGTGAATATCCCATTGTCACCACAGATAAGCACATGCAAGACATACATCAAGTGTTCTCAAATCCTTAAAGACTCAATCCGATAAGATAACTTCAAAGGGAACACTCAATCCATTACAAGAGAGTAGAGGGGAAGAAACATCATAAGACCCAACTATAATAGCAAAGCTCGCGATACATCAAGATTGTATCACCTCAAGAACACGAGAGAGAGAGAGAGAGAAAGAGAGAGAGAGAGAGAGAGAGAGAGAGAGATCAAACACATAGCTACTGGTACATACCCTCAGCCCCGAGGGTGAACTACTCCCTCCTCGTCATGAAGAGTGCCGAGATGATGAAGAGGGCCACCGGTGAGGGATCCCCCCTCCGGCAGGGTGCCGGAACAGGGTCCCGATTGGTTTTTGGTGGCTTCAGAGGCTTGCAGCGACAGAACTCCCGATCTATTGAGTTCCTTGATGTTTTTGGGGTATATGGATATATATAGGCGAAAGAGGTCGGTCAGGGAAGCCACGAGGGGCCCGTGAGGGTGGGGGCGCGCCCAGGGGGTAGGGCACACCCTGGACCCTCATGGCCACCTCGTTGCTTCCCTGACGTCTACTCCAAGTCTCCTGGATTGCATTTGTTCCAAAAGTAACTCTCCCAAAGGTTTCATTCCATTTGGACGCTGTTTGATATTCCTTTTCTGCGAAACACTGAAATAGGCAAAAAAAAACAGCAATTTGGACTGGGCCTCTGGTTAATAGGTTAGTCCCAAAAATAATATAAAAGTGTATAATAAAGCCCATAAACATCCAAAACAGATAATATAATAGTATGAATACTTCATAAATTATAGATACGTTGGAGACGTATCAGCATCCCCAAGCTTAATTCCTGCTCGTCCTCGAGTAGGTAAATGATAAAAGAAATAATTTACGAAGTGTGAATGCTAGCAGGTGCACAAGTTTGATCAATGATAATTTCAATCGCCTTTTCTAGCATCATTATATGTCATAATAGTAGCTCATCTCATAAAACTTCTCAGGATCAAGTAACAAGCTATTCACATGTTAAAGCATAGACCATAAACTTTCTTGAAAACTAGCAAACTATGTTCTCAGTCATCAAACAATTGCAATTCATCTTATTTTCAGGAAGGGTCTATGTCAGAGCTTTGATTGAGCAAATCCCACATACTCAACTATCATATAGTCTTCCATGGTTGCTACCACTCAAAGCATATTTTTAGAACAAATAGCATCGATCGAACACAGAGAAAGATAGGGGCTTAATGTTTCGCCTCCCAACTTACTTATCATATAGATAATTGTCAACAATAATAGTTCATGATCAAATATATTTGAATGGCCATATATGCTTAGATATTTTCTCATCACATTATGCTTGCCAACTAAAGAGTAGGTTGGAATGAGAAGGAATACTACTGACTCTTGCATAAAAGTAAAAGATAGGCCCTTCACAGAGGGAAGCAGGGATTTGCAGAGGTGCCAGAGCTCGAAGCTTTTACACAGAGATGAAAATAATTTTGAGAGGTATGCTTTCATTGTCAACATAACAACCAAGAGTTCCCAATATCTTCCATACTAGATACATTATAGGCGGTTACCAAACAGAAAGGTAAATATTTTACTCCCCCTCCACCAACAATCACACTCCACGGCTTGTCCGAAAGAACAGGTGCCGTCCAACTATCAACAATCCTGGGGAGTTTTGTTTAAATTATTTGCGATTTGTTTTTGATCTTTTGATCATAGGACTGGGCATCCCAGTTACCAGCCATTTTTCTCGTGAATGATGAGCGGAGTCCACTCATCGTGAGAATAACCCACCTAGCATGGAAGATACTGACAGCCGCTAGTCGCTACATGAGCGATTCGGGCATACAAAACAGATTATTATTTGAAGGTTTAGAGTTTGGCACATGCAAATTTACTTGGAACAGCAGGTAAATACCGCATATAGGTAGATATGGTGGACACTCATGGAAGAAACTTGGTTCAAGGAATTTTGATGCACAAGCAGTATTCCATCTTAATACAAATATTTTAGCTAGCAAAGGATTCTAAATAGCAAGCACCACATGTTGGAGGATCTATAAAAATATAACTTCTATACAAATATACCCAAGCATAACTCATTATGTTGTCTTCCTTGTCCAATTTCAACTAATTTTCTCAGGTTTGAAAATAATTAATGGCTCACAATCATAGAAGATGTCTAAGATAGTATATTTATATGTGAAATCTCTCTTCCTTTAATATTCTTTCATGAATTGTTCAAGTGACCAATACAATGTTTGCTAACCTTCAATAAATTTACCACCTCTACTTCTTAGATGTGAAGTCATTACTCCCCATGGGATAAGCATATGAAACATATATAATTTCAGATTTATCATATTCAAATCATTCAACCATTTACTCATAGGATATAAGTGAAGCACACGAGTAAATGACAAACTACTCCAAAAAGATATAAGTGAAGATCAATGAGTAGTTAAATAATATGTAGCTATGTGAAGACTCTTTCTCATTGAAGAATTTCAGATCTTGAGATTTTATTCAAACAACAAGCAAAACAAAACAAAATGACGCTCCAAGCAAAACACATATCATGTGGTGAATAAAAATATAGCTCCAAGTTAAGTTACCGATGAACGAAGACGAAGGAGGGGATGCCATCCGGGGCATCCCCAAGCTTAGGCTCTTGGTTGTCCTTGAATATTACATTGCGGTGCATTGGAGTTCTGCCGGTCTAACCTGACGTCTACTTCAAGTCTCCTGGATTGCGTTTGTTCCAAAAATAACTGTCCCGAAGGTTTCATTCCGTTTGGACTCCGTTTGATATTCCTTTTCTGCGAAACACTAAAATAGGCAAAAAAACAGCAATTTGGACTGGACCTCCAGTTAAAAGGTTAGTCCCAAAAATAATATAAAAGTGTATAATAAAGCCCATAAATATCCAAAACAGATAATATAATAGTATGAATACTTCATAAGTTATAGATACGTTGGAGACGTATCACGGGCCCTTAAGCACTTTAATAGAGCCGAAAGAAAAAAGAACACCGAGTGGTCTTTCTCGGTGTGGGTGTCACGCTCTTTTTTGGTTGAGCTACAAGATAGCAATGGCCTCTAGTTCGTCAAGAATTTTGTGGACAAGCATAACCATCTGTTTGTCCCTGCTGACCTGGCTGCCTACTTATCGACTCATCGTAGAATGACTCATGCGCAAAAGGTCGATGTCATCGAGTATGCTGTCGGTGGACTTCGAACACATCAGATTATGAATGTAATGGAGAAGAACGCCGGATGTCCCGACAAGCTTGGATTTATAGATCGGAACCTATATAACCATGTTTCAATACAGAAGTAGCACAAGATAGAAGGTAGTGATGCCAGATATTTGCTGACATATATGCTAGCAAAGAGAAGAGCAGACCCGGAATTCAAATACACAACAGACAGCGAAGGCCATTTGAGGAACATATTCTGGGCTGATTCACAATCCCGGGTTGACTATGTTGCCGTTGGTGGTGTCCTGTTGTTCAACAGTACATATCAGTCTAACAAGTACATGCTTCCATTTGTCCCATTTGTGGTCTGAACCATCACTGCAACACAACTTTTTTGGGGTTGGTCTAGTGTCAGACGAGACAGTTGCATCATACAAGTGGCTTTTCTTCATGTATTTTTGGAGGCAACGTCCCAGATGCCACCCATTTCAGCAATCGCCGATGGGGATGGTTCGATGGCTAAAGCAATAGCTATTGTCTGGACCGGAATAGATCACCATTTGTGCACATGGCATATCAAGGAGAATATGGTGATGAACCTCTGGAAGAAAAAGTTGGAGGAATTTAGGAAATTAATTTACTGTCGTTGGGATGTTGATGAGTTTGACGAAAAATAGGAGGCTTATAAGGTTCGGTTCAAAATAAAACCATGGGTTAACAGGATGTACGAGCTGAGATATAAATGGGTTGCGGCATACACAAAGGGTAGATATTTCCTAGGTATGGTGAGTAATCAGAGGAGTGAGTTTCTCAACTCAAGGCCTCATGTGCGCCTGAACAGGAAGATGTAAGTTGTTGAGTACTTGTAGCATGTTGAGCACCGTGTATCCATAATGTGTAAGAATGAAGCAGCATTAGACGCAGTAGCATCACATACGATACCCTTCACTAAGCTGAGTGCACACCCTCTGGAGATTGCTGCCTCTTATATTTATACTCTTGTGATGTTTCTAGAGGTAAAGCCTCAGATTGTCGAAGGAACAAATTGGCAGGTCACAGATCGGGCGGGGTATGATGGTTTGGTCAAGTATGGAGTTTTGCACAAACTCCCATACGATAAAGTCCCATATGCCAAGGATGTTAGAGAATTGCAAGGTAAGGATGGTAAGGGCTCGGATGCTAAGGTTCCTACAGTCTTGGAAGGTAAGGATGGTAAGGACTTGCATGAAAATAAACTTGGATGGTAAGGATCCCAATGATTTTGAAGGTAAGGACGGTGTGGACTTGGATGCAAAAAACCTAGATGGTATGGATCCCAATGACTTGGAAGGTAAGGATGGTAAGTAGTTGGATGCAAAAAAGTTGGATGCACAAGGCTTGGATGCTAAGTCTGTGGATGTTAGATATCACGTGACTTGTCTCTTCAGATTAGCAAGAATGGATGCTGCAACTTGTAAATGTTGAAAGTTGAAAAGTGAGGATTACCCATGCACACATATATTTTGCATTCTGGATCATCTTGGTGTACGCACATTTCCAAAAAAATTGAGAAGAAAAGTTGGACAATGCATGCCAAGCTAGTGTTCCCTTCTTCGAGGACTATGAATACTAATGTATGGTTTGATCACATGAATACGTATCATCAACTACACAACATGGCTAGTGACGCTTTATCCCCAACCGCAGCTAGCGATTCACAGTCAGAACAGGTGATGCGGTTCCTCTGGAATATATTGGTTGATGGAGAAAAAACTGATTTGGATGAAGGCCAGAAATCATTTGTTCCTTTGTCGGCATACTACTATGCTGCTTGCGAATGATGCACTAATGACATGGAAAATCCAATCAAAATTGTTCCAAAAGAGAGACCAACTACCGAAGAATCCAACCAGATAATTAAATCTAGGCGCGAGCGGATGAGACGAAAAAAAGCAATGAAATTAGTGCACACGTTTATCTCATTTCTCATTTCCATACATGCTTACAGTGTTAGTATGTTCTCTGGGAGAGTATTCACACATTTTTCTTCAATTTATGCAGCATTTTTTTTTGGAGAAATCATAGGGCACATGGAGGAGGAAGCGAAAAGAGAATGACTTGGAGATAGAAGAAGGGACAGATTCAGATACATAAGAAGAGGAAGATTCCGATATAGAAGAAGAGGAAGATTCAAATACAGAAGAAGAGAATATTTGGATGTAGAAGATGGTGGGCTGAGTAGGGCTAGGAAGAGACCATTGAAGGATGGTAGGCTGCAAAAGGTTACGAAGAGACCATTCAAGGATGGTGGGCTGCAGAATGGCAGGAAGAAACCATTGGAGGATGCAGAAGAAGATTATGCAAAACCAAACAAGTGGACATTTAGCACAATTATGCGTAGTTAAACATGCTTTCGAATGTTGGCTGCCTATTCATCTTTGTTCAATCAATCTATGTATCATCATAAAATTTAATCTTGCAAATAACCGCCTCGATTCTTCCGAACCGTTCTTCATCTTCAGTCGTCGGTCTTGAAAACTGGTTCAACAAATCTTCTCATCTTCGATCTTGAGGATCGCCGAAATGCATTCGACGAGTTTACACATCGGGTATCCGAGGAGCCGCTTTAAGTTTCCGGCCTTTATCACTGCCTTGTTATTTTTATGCCATACCTCGGTTTTGAAGTTGTTCCCGGGCGGCAGCGTCCTCTTGCGTCCGAGCTCCAACGCCGGACTGCATTCGAGGTATCTTTTGCAGCCGAGCACCAATGCCGGACTGCCTCCCAGCTCTAACGCCGGAATGTATCCGAGCTCCAACGCCGGACTATGTATCCGAGCTCCAACGCCGGACTGCATACGAGCTCCAACGCCGGACTATGTATCCGAGCTCCAACCCGGACTGTATCCGAGGTGTCGTAAATCACCTTGGTTCAAAGAAGTTTGAAGGAGTTTAGCCGAGCTTAATGCCAGAAATGCCCTCTATGGAGCCAGCCACTAGCGCCCGAGCTTTATGCCGGACTGCCTCCGAGGTGGTGCACCACCCTGAATGTGGGCCGATTTTTGTCAATATTTTTGATTGGTGCAATTTATTCTCTGCCGAGATACATAGCCAGTAGCCCTCAAGGTGGGTATCGGTCTAAAACCAGTGATGCGCATGAAGGATGACATAACACCGCTGATCCCTGTAGCCGCTGAGACTCAGGTTGATTTGCAAAATCGGTCTGAGGATCAAGTCCTAGCTCGGCAGAATACTTCGGGACGCAAAAAGCGGCGTGCTTAGTCCTCAAGACTCAGTTTGGGTGCGGCTGACCAACCTGAGGATCAAAATCTCCTCGGAGACTGTATTACACTTAAAATTTTCTGCATTGGACAGGCAATGCAGTAGCCCCCGAGACACTGGTCGGGTGGCAACACAAGATCAGGGGATCGATGTGCCCCTTTAATATTTGTAAATAATAAGCCCGAAGCCCAGTAGCCCCCGAGCCTTAATGCGGGCACGGGTGGCCGAATTAAGGATTGATATCCATAGTAAAATCACAAATTATGTGTAATGACTCTATGTATCCAAGTACTTTACGTTATTAATGCTCGGATCCGCATTGTACAAAACTTTGTTGACCGATCATCGGCTTCCACCTCCTCGGCCAATAGCCGAGGAGTGTTTGTCCTACTTTATAAAGCCTTTATGAGGGCAAAGATTTACAACAAACAAGGCAATCTGGCCATATGGTTTTATAAACAAACGTACGCGGAGAGACATGTTATATTACTGTTTAACAGAAGAAATGTCTTCCAAAGAAAATAGTCCCGCTATCGGTTCCTTTCTTTGGGTTGTCATGCTAAGCATGATCATGAAACCTTAGCTCCGATGTAAGAGCAAAATATCGAGGATTTAGTTTGGGAGGCCAGTTAATAGCCCCCGGTAGTGTTCGGCGACAGTCGAGGTCAAGCCGTAAACACTTCGGCCATTGTTATGAATGGCCTGTCGTTTAATACCGTCATCGGATCGCTGACCAGTTTACGCTTATTGTGACAGTCAGTTTTCGACTTTCTCCACTGAGGTGCTTAACCATGTGAGCTGGAAGCACAATCGCAGTGGTTGTCCCTTTGCACACCTAGCCGAACAAAGCGGAACGTAGGAGGCAAGCGCAGGAGCCGGGCAACCCAACTATTGACCGAAGACACAATTCGAAACCGATGCATATATAGCAATATCCGAGAATGTTTTTGCCGAATCTCTAAAGGTGTCCGGCGTTGCACTGCGAGACTTGTGCTGAAAACACACAAATAGTTTAAAAAGTGCCATAAGCTTGGAAAACCAAAAAACGTCAGTAAAAACTTGACGTCCGAACGAGATCAAGTGTTCGTGCCAATCCGAAATTGGCCTTAGCAGAAGAAGTGCTTCTGTCGTGCTTTAACATGATACATCTGCTCTTGAGACTTCAAGCGGTTCAGCCTACGGCTTCAACCTCCTATCCCGAGGGTGGAGTACTTCTCATTAGGTCAGTTTAGCAAACTAAACTCTAGCGGCTTTGAGAGAGAAATTAGGCTCCCCTGCTAGTGACCACACCCTCGTGTCGAAAAAAGGAGTGATAGATAATAATAATAATAAAACTTTGCAACGACTAAGAAGAGGAACACTTATCATAAAACGGCTCATATAAATTTAAGAGCCCCCAAGTGACTTGGGTAAAAGAATGATTGCATGTACCGAAGTACTTATATCATATCTATGTTCAACCGAACTTTAAACGCGTCTTAATCGATCGTCGGCTTCTCCCTCTTCGGTCAAGGACCGAAAAGTGTTATGTACTCCATCTGTCGAGAATATCGACGGTGTTTCCAATAACCACGCAATCAGGCCATAAGGGTGTAACAGACAAAGCGCGCTCAGGGAACTTATGCTATATTACTGCGAAGTGTAAGAAGCATCTTCGAAGAAAATAGTACCCCCACCGATACCTTTCTTGGGTTCTCATTGTTATTATGAGACTTGTGCAATAGATTTTTTGTACTCATGAGTTCAGTTGTGTGCCGACCATCATTGAAAACTATAAGAGCGCTAGCTTTCGGCTTCACCCAGTCTGAGGTCCGGCTCGGATGACCCGATCGTGACAATCGCAGAGGTGCTCCCTTTACTCCCTAGCCGAACAATCGGGAACGTAGGGGTAAACACAGGAGCGAGGCAACCCAGCTTGCAAATCGCTTAAGTCAATATGGTGCATATTGTGGCGTAATACACGAACAAGGAACGAAGCCGTACAAGTATAATCATATGCAAGAGGAAAAACTTCATGAAGGAAGCCCCCAAATGAATTGGGTATTTGAATTTATGCATCACAAACAAAGTTTGGAGAAGAAAATTTTTTACAAGCAACATTTTTCCAAAAAAGTATAATGCTTGGTCGAACCGAACACAAGTTAGAAATTAAAGCTTTGAGCATGAAAGCGACTTAGCTGGTTAATGTGTTCGGTATTGATGACGCGGTCCGAGCTTGATACGGGACAAGGTTCCATCCCCCAAGCCGGTTCCAAGGTGGCGGAGCGGAGAGCTCGACACGCCGAAGTGGTGACATAGCACGGTCAATGCAGACCGGCAGAGTGACGCCGAAGTCCCCAGATCATTTTCCTGTGCACAAAAAATGGTGCAAACTGGAGATAATAGTAATAATGATAAAAAAATCGTTGCATAATAAATAATTTATGGAAAGTGAGTAATAAAAGAAATATGGCCTGGCGCCAAAGTCACGGGTCAGTCCGAGCTCCGGATGCGGCATTCGCCGGACTATGTACGGAAACTGACCGAACCATCATGCGACTATCGTTAATGCGGCCACCATTTGATAGACCTGGTTTATTTGTTGTAGCAATCCGAAGGAAGGTGATTCCCAAAATTGGGACTCGATCCGTGCACCCATTGCCTGATGGGCGATAAAACGACGGCATGGCAATGCTGGCAAAGGTTGGCACGCCGAGGCAAAGCCCTCGGTCCAGCTAACGTGACAGAGCTGGTCGGCTAGTGACGCCGAAGTGTCCGGAGTAGGTTGATGAAGAGATGGCAAAGCCCCCGGTCCATCCGAGATGTCAAAGTAGGTCGGCGTGATGGACACCAGCTCGAAGAAGCAATAGTGCGGCCCTGCCGATGCAGGTCGTGACGTGGTCGATGCCGGCTTGATGAAGCGACCGTGCGGCGATGCCGGTATGCCCGCTCCGTGTAAATCCGTGGGGCGGCGATGTTGGTAATGATTTATCCTTCGCCATGCCGGACTCTTGTTCGGCTTGCCGAGATGATGATCCAAAGAAGTTGAGCTCAGCTCAACAAAGTGACGACGTGTCTAGCGCAGGTCGGCAGCCGTGGAGCAATATTGCCGGACTGGTTTGACACCAGCATGATATTGAAGATCATGTTCAAAAGATTTTAAAGTTAGTGGGATGTGTTCGGGAACAAAACACAATACCCCATACAAAACTTCCTTCAAAAAGGATGTCCGAAATCCCGTTCGTAAAAAGGACGAACTCGGGTCGGATTTTTTTTCGCGCAGAAAACAGATCCGAAAAGTGATGCACTAATCGGAAGGTTCCCGGAGTTTGGACGGTTGGATCGAGCTGACATTTTGAGGGGTGGTAGATACAAGACTTCCGCGGTCGATCAACGGTTGGATCTTCCGCACGAGGTCCAAGCTAGAAGCTGGACACCACACCCTAAACTCGTCCAGATTCTCGTCCAGATTTGACAGGGCTCCGGTATATCGTAGATTGTCGGAGATTCCTCCATCGGAACTCGACGAAATTTAGCGTGGCTGTTGTAGACGTAATTCCGCACTATTCCAGCGAAGCAATCGTCAAACCGACGCTCGAGGAGGCGGTGACGGCGGATACAAGTTCGCTGTCCAGAAAAACAGCACGGTCGCCCGAGCGCAACGTTGACGTTGAGCCCCCGGGCTCCCTGGATGATTCCTCCATGATCTTGATAGAGATCGGAGCTGATGTTGATGAAGGCCCTCATCCGAACATGACGATCGGAGGTAGGGCGCAGTCCTTGGTCGAACCAAGGTGACCAGTCGAGCTGGTGACGAAGATGCCGAAGTCGCAGTTGATCTGCAGGCGAGCCATCGACACTTTGCCGAACACACATCGGATCTCTCAATGGAAGCACCAATGTCGGTGTCAAAACCGGCGGATCTCGGGTAGGGGGTCCCGAACTATGCGTCTAGGCTGATGGTAACAGGAGACAAGGGACACGATGTTTTTACCCAGGTTCGGGCCCTCTCGATAGAGGTAAAACCCTACTCCTGCTTGATTAATATTGATGATATGGATAGTACAAGAGTGGATCTACCACGAGATCAGAGAGCCTAAACCCTAGAAGCTAGCCTATGGTATGATTGTTGTTTGTGTCTATCGACTAGTCTGGCCTCGGTTTATATAATGCACCAGAGGCCTAGGATAACAAGAGTCCTAGCCGAATACGCCGGTGGGGAGGAGTCCTTGTCTTGTTCGCCAAGTCTTGTGGAATCTTCCTTGTATGCGGCAGCTGTCCGGACTGGCCCATGAGTATACGGCCATGGGGGTCCTCGGCCCAATCTAACAGATCGGGAGATGACGTGGTGAGTACCCCCTAGTCCAGGACACCGTCAGATTGACAACGCCTTGTTTGCGTTGGGTGCAAGGATTTTTTTTATTTTGTCTGCAGGTGCTGCTAACGAGGTGTTGCATGGTTCTCCTACTGCATCATCCTCTCATCTTCGAGTATATCCCAACGCAACTCACAAGTAGAAAGGACGTGTGCCCTCACTAAATATTCTTCCTCCAATTCAATATCATCCACTAAGATGATGCATTGTTGGGCATACAAAATGGAGAGCTTAAAATTATGTATAAGTAACTGAATGTACATAGAAAATGGTTGGGACAACTCTTCTGGAATCTAAATGTAGGGCATTATTTAATTATAGTACATTATGTGGTAATTTGGGTCTTGTTGTCAATATTTATTTTGGAGATAAGCACAACTCCAATACAGTATCTAGTTAGGTACAAAGTAAAGCTCATAATTACTATATGTGTACAATTGGTTCCCTGCCTGATCCATGTAAAAGAACATCTAAAAAATCAATTGAGAAATTATCATTGCTTCCTTGCTTATTTATTGAAACTGAATCTCTTTCAGTTTGGTTAGGGAAACAATATGGATTCTGATAATCATTTTCTGTTTGAGATATTTCTGTTTTCAAATGCTTCTTTTAAAGGACCATGTTCAAATGACTAACATGTGTTCTGTGGCCAAGCTATTTAACTTCTTGATTGAGGTGTTGATGGGCTGTAACTATTTGCCACTCTGAAGATCGAAAGTGTTGTTTCTTCAGGTAACATTGTACTGAGGTAAAATGATGAGAAGAATCCACACTGATGTCATTGTTTGCACAGTAAAATTACTTTCTGATACACAGATCTTATTGTTATATGTGGAGATATTTTATAATGATACTTCCCTTTGACCACTGTTCAAAAAATCTTCCGATTCAACGATTTATCTCCCAATTTATCGCTACTCCTGGGGTGACAGATAAGATTATGACTTATCTTTACCGTTTATCATTTGGCCCGATTTATCGCTCTGACAAGCGATTTATCGAGAATCTACTGATAAATCGAGCCTATTCCTAGCACAGTTTTTGCCAAAACTATGTTTATTTGTGTTTTATGGACATTGTTAAGCATTATGTACCATTGTCCTATTTTGTTTGTCATTACATAAGGATTCAGAGGCTAGTAATCAAGGAAACACTTCTATCCAATATTTTTCTGGTGTTGAATATAGCATATTTTACTGTTGGGAACCTGGGATTTGCAAAAAATGGCCAATAAATAATCGACCGATAAAATTGATTAATCGGCTGATTTCCGATTAATCTCTAATCCTGGGCTAAACGAGACGCTAATGATATAAAAGCGATATCCTCAACATTGCATTTGATAATACATAAAATGTTTTTATTCTTGTTAATTAGAAATGAATCGATGAGAAGCAATGACCAGGCTGAGTTTCTACTCAACAATTTATGGTTGATCATAAGCCTACTTATGTAGTGTATTTTTCATTAATTCTGTGTGTCCTATGGTTCTGATATTGTTCGGTCAGGATTTAGTGTTGATTTGTTAGTAACCACGTGTGAAGCTTAGCTACCATGGATATAAGTTGCATGGATGCGCCTATGTGTAAGGGAACATATTTAAATTTCTAGGCTATGCATTTATTACTTACAAGGGCTCTTTAGATTTCTAGGCTATTGATGACCCACAAGTATAGGGGATCTATCGTAGTCCTTTCGATAAGTAAGAGTGTCGAACCCAACGAGGAGCAGAAGGAAATGATAAGCGGTTTTCAGCAAGGTATTCTCTGCAAGTACTGAAATAAGTGGTAACAGATAGTTTTGTGATAAGGTAAATTGTAATGAGCAACAAGTAACAAGAGTAAATAAAGTGCAGAAAAGTGGCCCAATCCTTTTTGTAGCAAAGGACAAGCCTGGACAAACTTTTATAATAGGAAAAGCGCTCCCGAGGACACATGGGAATATCATCAAGCTAGTTTTCCTCACGCTCATATGATTCGCGTTCGGTACTTTGATAATTTGATATGTGGGTGGACCGGTGCTTGGGTGCTGTTCTTACTTGAACAAGCATCCCACCTATGATTAACCTCTATTGCAAGCATCCGCAACTACAACAAAAGTATTATGGTAAACCTAACCATAGCATGAAACATATGGATCCAAATCAGCCCCTTACGAAGCAACGCATAAACTAGGGTTTAAGCTTCTGTCACTCTAGCAACCCATCATCTACTTATTACTTCCCAATGCCTTCCTCTAGGCCCAAATAATGGTGAAGTGTTATGTAGTCGACGTTCACGTAACATCACTAGAGGCTAGACAACATACATCTCATCAGAATATCGAACGAATACCAAATTCACATGACTACGAATAGCAAGACTTCTCCCTTGTCCTCAGGAACAAACGTAACTACTCACAAAGCATATTCATGTTCATAATCAGAGGGATAATAATATGCATTAAGGATCTGAACATATGATCTTCCACCAAATAAACCAACTAGCATCAACTACAAGGAGTAATCAACACTACTAGCAACCTACTAGCACCAATCCCGGACTTGGAGACAAGAATTGGATACAAGAGATGAACTAGGGTTTGGAGATAAGATGGTGCTGGTGAAGATGCTGATGAAGATGGTGCTGGTGAACATATGATCTTTGGCGACGATTTTTCTTTATTTATTTTAAGGTATTCCGTGGAGTTTCAAGACTTTTAGAGTTGCGCAGAATAGGTCTCCAATATTTGCTCCTTTTCCAGCCCAGAATTCCAGCTGATGGCATTCTCCCTCTTCATGTAGACCTTGTAAAATAAGAGAGAATAGACATAAGTATTCTGACATAACGTGAAATAACAGCCCATAATGCAATAAATATCGATATAAAATCATGATGCAAAATGGACGTATCAACTCCCCCAAGCTTAGACCTCGCTTGTCCTCAAGCAAAAAGCCGATAACAATAAATATGTCCTCATGTTTAGAGGTAGAGGCATCGATAAAAATAAAATATGGACATACAGGCATCATGATTATTCTCATAACAGCAACATATATAGATTTTTCATATGATTACTTATGTTCAAGTGATGATCTTTTCACAATGCGAAAGTATGAACCAGAAACCTTATTGAGTACCAACAAATTATAACCTCAGTCATTGAAGCAATCGCAATTTATCATAACATCGGAAAGAGTCTATGTCAGAGCTTAAAAGCAAGTCCACATACTCAACTATCACTTAGTCCTTCATAATTGCTAACACTCACGCAATACTTGTGGTTATGGAATTTTAATCGGACACAGAGAAAGATAGGGGCTTATAGTTTTTCCCCACAACCTTTTACGTCAACAATAATAATTCATGCTCCCCTACATCCAATTAGATATGTATATCATGTTCTTTCTAACACGCTGAGCTTGCCAAAGGATAAAATGAAAAAGGAAAGGTGAAGATCACCGTGACTCTTGCATAAGGTAGAGGATAATAATAAAAGATAGGCCCTTCGCAGAGGGAAGCAGAGGTTGCAATGCGCTTTTATGGTTGAATGCACAAAATCTCAATGTGAAAGAACGTCACTTTATATTGCCCCTTGTGATATGAACCTTTATTATGCAGTCCTCTACCTTATGAATGCACAAAATCATAAGAGAGAATAGACATAAGTATTGTGACATAACGTGAAATAACAGCCCATAATGCAATAAATATCGATATAAAATCATGATGCAAAATGGACGTATCAACTCCCCCAAGCTTAAACCTCGCTTGTCGTCAAGCAAAAAGCCGATAACAATAAATATGTCCTCATGTTTAGAGGTAGAGGCATCGATAAAAATAAAATATGGACATGCAGGCATCATGATTATTCTCATAATAGCAACATATATAGATTTTGTCATATGATTACTTATGTTCAAGTGATGATCTTTTCACAATGCGAAAGTATGAATCAGAAACCTTATTGAGTACCAACAAATTATAACCTCAGTCATTGAAGCAATCGCAATTTATCATAACATCGGAAAGAGTCTATGTCAGAGCTTAAAAGCAAGTCCACATACTCAACTATCACTTAGTCATTCATAATTGCTAACACTCACGCAATACTTGTGGTTATGGAATTTTAATCGGACACAGAGAAAGATAGGGGCTTATAGTTCTTCCCCACAACCTTTTACGTCAAGGGTAATGTCAACAATAATAATTCATGCTCCTCTACATCCAATTAGATATGTATATCATGTTCTTTCCAACACGCTGAGCTTGCCAAAGGATAAAATGAAAAAGGAAAGGTGAAGATCACCGTGACTCTTGCATAAGGTAGAGGATAATAATAAAAGATAGGCCCTTCGCAGAGGGAAGCAGAGGTTGCCATGCGCTTTTATGGTTGAATGCACAAAATCTCAATGCAAAAGAACGTCACTTTATATTGCCCCTTGTGATATCAACCTTTATTATGCAGTCCGTCGCTTTTATTACTTTCGTATCACAAGATCGTATAAAGCTTATTTCTCCCACACCAATCAATCATACATATTTGGAGCAATTTTTATTGCTTTGCACCGATGACAACTTACTTGAAGGATCTTACTCAATCCATAGGTAGATATGGTGGTCTCTCATGGCAAAACTGGTTTAAGGGTATTTGGAAGCACAAGTAGTATCTCTACTTGGTGCTGAGAATTTGGCTAGCATGAGGGGGAAAGGCAAGCTCAACATGTTAGAGGATCCATGACAACATACTTTATCACAGATGTAAGAAAAGATAACTCATTATGTTGTCTTCCTTGTCCAACCTCAACTCTTTAGCATGTTATATTTTAATGAGTGCTCGCAATCATAAAAGATGTCAATGATAATATATCTATATGTGAAACCTCTCTTTCCTTATTACTTCCTATTAATTGCAACGATGCCCAAAGCTATATTTGCCAACTCGCAACAACTTTTAATCATCATACTCTTTCTATGTGAAGTCATTACTTTCAATAAGATCAATATGAACTCTTTGATTCTTTTATTCTTTTTCTTTTATTCACCCAAGATCATGGCAAAATAATCAAGCCCTTGACTCAACACTAAACTTTATTATATAGCTCACGGACTCGATTACAAAGAAGGATCATAAAGCAATACTCAAAACTAGATCATGCCATGACTTTATTCTACTAAATCAGGATACTACTAAAAGGATCGAACTAGGAAAGATGGTAAAGATAGGAGTTGTGATGGTGATAAGATACCGGAGCACCTCCCCCAAGCTTGGCAGCTGCCAAGGGGAGTGCCCATACCCATGCGATTATGTCTCCTTCTTTGGTGTTGGTGTAATATTTTTGGCGATGATTCCCCTCAAGATACGGTTCTCCTCCTCGAGCTTATTGACTTGCTTCTTGAGGTCCATTATTTCCTTGCGAAGCTTTCCTGTAACGGCTAAAGCTCCTTGCACCCAAGGGTGTTGCATAGCTGCGGGAGAACAAGAGACACTCCTCCTCATATTTTCATAAGAAAGAAATCTAACATTGGAAGGGATAACTGAGTTTAGAATAGCTGAGCTCTCTAGTTCCCCTATCGTAAACCCAGTTCGGAGGCGAGAAGTGACTTCTTGATCTTCCATGGCATCTACCCTCATCAGGTCGGCCTCCATCTCTTCCTCCGTTGCTGGCCCAAAGTGGTCAGCGTCGCTGTTTGCCCTTGGTTCCGGTGCCGGATTAGATACCCGGCTCTCCCCGACTGACTCTTGAGATGACATCTTGCTCTAATCTGCGGTAGCAACAGCTCAAAACAAAAATAGAGGAGATTTGCGTGATACGGGAGTCAAAACCTTTGGGAGAATGTATAATGAATTTTTACAGACCGAAATACGTATCGTGCAAGAAAACGGAGTCCGGAGGGCACACGAGTTGCTCACGAGGTAGCGGGGCGCGTCCAGGGGGGTAGGGCGCGCCCCCCACCCTCGTGGGGCCCTCGTGGTCTTCCCGGACTGCTAATTATTTTTCTATTTTTCTAAATATTCCAAAACGGAAAGATATTGCCTTAAAAATTGTTTTGGAGTCGGTTTACTTACCGTACCACATACCTATTCCTTTTCGGAGTCTGAAACGGTCTGGAAAGTGTCCCTTATGTATTCCTCCGGGGTTACGGTTTCAATAATATTGGTTTCAACATTTATAGGATTACCTGAAATATAGTGTTTGATCCTTTGACCGTTTACCACCTTCGGATTTGTGCCTTCGAAGTTCTTGATTTTTATAGCACCGGAACGATAGACCTCCTCGATAACGTAGGGACCTTCCCATTTAGAGAGAAGTTTTCCTGCAAAAAATCTTAGACAAGAGTTGTATAGCAATATATAATCACCTACATTAAACTCACGCTTTTGTATCCTTTTGTCATGCCATCTTTTAACTTTTTCTTTAAACAACTTAGCATTTTCGTAAGCTTGGGTTCTCCATTCATCAAGTGAGCTAATATCAAATAACCTTTTCTCACCGGCAAGTTTGAAATCATAGTTGAGCTCTTTAATAGCCCAATATGCCTTATGTTCTAGTTCGAGAGGTAAATGACATGCTTTTCCATAGACCATTTTATACGAAGACATACCCATATGATTCTTATATGCAGTTCTATAGGCCCATAATGCATCATCAAGTTTCTTGGACCAATTCTTTCTAGACCTATTAACAGTCTTTTGCAAAATTAATTTGAGCTCTCTATTGCTCAATTCTACTTGACCACTAGACTGCGGGTGATAAGGAGGCGCAATTCTATGATTAACGTCATATTTAGCAAGCATTTTACGGAAAGCACCATGAATAAAGTGTGAACCACCATCAGTCATTAAATATGTAGGGACTCCAAACCTCGAAAAAATAACTTCCTTAAGCATTTTAATAGAAGTGTTATGATCAGCACTACTAATTGGAATAGCTGCTACCCACTTAGTAACGTAATCAACAGCAACCAAAATATGTGTATATCCATTAGAGGCAGGAAAAGGTCCCATATAATAAAAGCCCCAAACATCAAATGGTTCAATAACAAGTGAATAATTCATAGGAATTTCTTGACGTCTACTAATATTACCAATTCTTTGACATTCATCGCAAGACAAACCAAACTTACGGGCATCTTTGAAGAGAGTGGGCCAATAAAAACCAGATTGCAATACATTATGTGCAGTTCTATCTCTAGCGTGGTGTCCTCCATAAGCTTCGGAGTGACACTTGCGTAGGATCTATTCCTGTTCATGCTCAGGTACACAACATCTAATAACACCATCTACTCCTTTATAAAGATGTGGGTCATCCCAAAAGTAATGTCACAAATCATAGAAAAACTTTTTCTTTTGTTGGTATGTGAAGCTAGGTGGTATAAATTTAGCAACAATATAATTAGCATAATCAGCATACCATGGAGTGCTACGAGAAGTGCTTATGACATTTAATTGTTCATCAGGAAAGCCATCATCAATAGGTAGTGGGTCATCAAGAACATTCTCTAACCTAGATAAGTTATCTGCAACCGGGTTCTCAGCTCCTTTTCTATCAACAATATGCAAATCAAATTCTTGCAGCAAGAGAACCCATCTAATAAGTCTAGGCTTTGCATCTTTCTTTTCCATAAGATATTTAATAGCAGCATGATCAGTGTGAATAGTTACTTTAGAATCAACAATATAGGGTCTGAATTTATCACAAGCAAATACAACTGCTAAAAGTTCCTTTTCAGTAGTAGTATAATTTCTTTGAGCATTGTCTAGAGTCTTACTAGCATAATGGATAACATTTAATTTCTTATCAACTCTTTGCCCTAGAACAGCACCTACAGCATAATCACTAGCGTCACACATAATTTCAAAGGGTAAATTCCAATCAGGTGACTGAACAATAGGTGCAGAGACTAATGCTTTCTTAAGTGTTTCAAATGCTTCTACACAATCATCAACAAAGACAAATGGTACATCTTTTTGTAATAAATTAGTCAGAGGCCGTGAAATTTTTGAGAAGTCCTTAATGAACCTCATATAAAATCGGGCGTGACCAAGGAAACTTCTTATACCTTTGATGTCCTTGGGACATGGCATCTTTTCAATAGCATCAACCTTGGCTTTATCAACTTCAATACCTCTTTCAGAAACTTTGTGCCCCAAGACAATACCTTCATTAACCATAAAGTGGCACTTTTCCCAATTCAAGACAAGATTAGTTTCTTCACATCTCTGCAAAACTCGATCAAGATTGCTCAAGCAATCATTAAAAGAGGATCCATAGACGGAAAAGTCGTCCATGAAAACCTCACAAATCTTTTCACAGAAGTCAGAGAATATAGCCATCATGCATCTTTGAAAGGTAGCAGGTGCATTACATAGACCAAAAGGCATACGTCTATAAGCAAAAGTACCAAAAGGGCATGTAAAAGTATCTTTGATTGATCTTTAGCTGACACAGGTATTTGAGAGAAACCAGAATAACCATCTAGAATGCAATAATGTGTATGTTTGCATAATCTTTCTAGCATTTGATCAATAAAAGGTAAGGGGTAATGATCTTTCTTAGTAGCTTTATTTAATTTGCGGAAATCAATTACCATCCTATAACCTGTGATAATTCTTTGCGGGATCAATTCATCTTTATCATTAGGGACAACAGTAATACCTCCCTTCTTAGGGACACAATGGACAGGACTTACCCACTGACTATCAGCAACGGATAAATTATACCTACCTCCAGAAGCTTGAGTATTTCTTTTCTTACCACTTCTTTCATTTTAGGATTCAAACGTCGTTGAGGATCACGAACTGGTTTGGCATCCGCTTCCAAATTTATTTTATGTTGACATAGAGTGGGACTAATGCCCTTAAGATCATCAAGAGTATATCCAATAGCGGCACGGTGCTTCTTCAGAGTTTTCAATAATCTTTCTTCTTCATGCTCTGAAAGGTTAGCACTAATTATAACAGGATATATTTTATTTTCATCAAGATAAGCATATTTAAGATTATCAGGCAACGGTTAAACTCAAACACGGGATCACCCTTGGGTGGAGGAGGATCCCCTAGGATTTCAACAGGCAAATTGTGTTGCAGAATAGGTTCTTGTTTAAAGAATACTTCATCTATTTCCCTTCTTTCATTCATGAACATATCATTTTCATGGTCTAGCAAATAGTGTTCTAAAGGATCACTAGGAGGTGCGGCAATAGAAGCAAGACCAATAATTTCATCCTTACTAGGTAATTCTTCCTCACGATGTTGTTTACTAAATTTAGAGAAATTAAACTCATGAATCATATCATCCAAGCCAATAGTAACAACATTCTTTTCGCAGTCTATCTTAGCATTAACAGTATTCAAGAAGGGTCTACCAAATATAATGGGACAAAAGCTATCTTGTGGGGAACCAAGAACAAGAAAATCAGCAGGCTATTTAGTTTTCCCACACAAGACTTCAACATCTCTAACAATTCCCACTGGCGATATAGTATCTCTATTAGCAAGCTTAATTATGACATCAATATCTTCCAACTCAATAGGTGCAATATCATGCATAACTTCTTTGTATAAATCTATGGGTATTACACTAGCACTAGCACCCATATCACATAAGCCATGATAACAATGATCTCCTATTTTAACAGAAATAACAGGCACGCCTACTACAGGTCTATGTTTATCTTTAGTACACGGTTTAGCAATTCTAGCAGTTTCACCGCTGAACTGAATAACATGCCCAACGATATTATCAGACAAGAGATCTTTAACAATAGCAATATTAGGTTCTACTTTGACTTGCTCAGGAGGTGTATAAGTTCTAATATTGCTTTTACGAACCACAGTTGAAGCTTTAGCATGATCCTTTATTCTAACAGGGAAGGGTGGTTTCACAATATAAGAAGTGGGAACAATAGGATCATTATAAGTGACAGTCTTTTCTTCAACTTTAATAGGTGCAGCTACTTTTACTTCTATGGGGGGATGATATTTGAACCACTTCTCCTTGGGGAGATCAACATAAGTAGCAAAAGATTCACAGAAAGAAGCTACTATCTCAGAGTCAAGTCCATATTTAGTGCTAAACTTACGGAAAATGTCAGTATCCATAAAAGATTTAACACAATCAAACTTAGGTGTCATACTTGACTCCTTACCTTCGTCGAGATGCCAATCTTTAGAGTTGCGTTTAATTCTATCCAATAAATCCCATCTGAATTCAATAGTCTTCATCATAAAAGAGCCAGCACAAGAAGTATCGAGCATGGTTTGATTATCATGAGAAAGCCGAGCATAAAAACTTTGAATAATTATTTCTCTTGGGAGCTCATGATTAGGGCATGAATATAACATTGATTTAAGCCTCCCCCAAGCTTGAGCGATGCTTTCTCCTTCGCGAGGCCAAAAATTATATATATAATTGCGATCACGATGAACAAGATGCACAGGATAATATTTTTGATCAAATTCCAATTTCAATCTTTTGTAGTTCCATGATCCCGTACCATCACATAGCCAATACCATGTCAATGCATCTCCCTTCAAAGATAAAGGGAAGACCTTCTTCTTGAAAACATCATCGGGTATACCTGCAAGTTTAATAATCCACAAACCTCATCCACATATATTAAGTGTTCATCAGGATGCTTTGTTCCATCTCCTACAAAATTATTAGCTAGCAATTTTTCCATCATACCCGAAGGAACTTCAAAAGGAGTTTCATTTTCAATAGGTTCAGTAGGTTGAGGAGCAACTCTTTGCTCTACTGGACGGGGTGAAGATACGAACAAGCCCCTCAGAGAATTACTTTCCATAGTAACAAGTGACAGTAAATTTCAGCACACTATATAAATTTTTCCTTACCAAATTCCACCTACCAAAGGCGCTACACTCCCCGGCAATGGCGCCAGAAAAGAGTCTTGATGACCCACAAGTGTAGGGGATCTATCATAGTCCTTTTGATAAGTAAGAGTGTCGAACCCAACGAGGAGCAGAAGGAAATGATAAGCGGTTTTCAACAAGGTATTCTCTGCAAGTACTGAAATAAGTGGTAACAGATAGTTTTGTGATAAGGTAAATTGTAACGAGCAACAAGTAACAAGAGTAAATAAAGTGCAGCAAGGTGGCCCAATCCTTTTTGTAACAAAGGACAAGCCTGGACAAACTCTTCTAATAGGAAAAGCGCTCCCGAGGACACATAGGAATATCGTCAAGCTAGTTTTCGTCACGCTCATATGATTCGCGTTCGGTACTTTGATAATTTGATATGTGGGTGGACCGGTGCTTGGGTGCTGTTCCTACTTGAACAAGCATCCCACTTATGATTAACATCTATTGCAAGCATCCGCAACTACAACAAAAGTATTAAGGTAAACCTAACCATAGCATGAAACATATGGATCCAAATCAGCCCCTTACAAAGCAACGCATAAACTAGGGTTTAAGCTTCTGTCACTCTAGCAACCCATCATCGACTTATTATTTCCCAATGCCATCCTCTAGGCCCAAATAATGGTGAAGAGTTATGTAGTTGACGTTCACATAACACCACTAGAGGCTAGACAACATACATCTCATCAAAATATCGAACGAATACCAAATTCACATGACTACTAATAGCAAGACTTCTCCCTTGTCCTCTGGAACAAACGTAACTACTCACAAAGCATATTCATGTTCATAATCAGTGGGATAATAATATGCATTAAGGATTTGAACATATGATCTTCCACCAAATAAACCAACTAGCATCAACTACAAGGAGTAATCAACACTACTAGCAACCTACTAGCACCAATCCCGGACTTGGAGACAAGAATTGGATACAAGAGATGAACTAGGGTTTGGAGATAAGATGGTGCTGGTGAAGATGTTGATGGAGATTGCCCTCTCCGGATGAGAGGAGCGTTGGTGATGATTTCCCCCTCCCGGAGGGAAGTGTCCCCGGCAGAACAGCTCTGTCGGAGCCCTAGATTGGTTCCGCCAAGGTTCCGCCTCGTGGCGGCGGAGTCTCGGCCCGAAAGGTTGCTTCCTGTTTTTTTCTCATCGAAAGACTTCATATAGGGGAAGATGGGCATCGGAGAGCCACCAGGGGGCCCACGAGGTAGGGGGCGCGCCCCGGGGGGGCCCCCACCCTCGTGAGCAGGGTGTGGGCCCCCTTGCCTTCATCTTTGGCGATGATTTTTCTTTATTTATTTTAAGGTATTCCGTGGAGTTTCAGGACTTTTGGAGTTGCGCAGAATAAGTCTCCAATATTTGCTCCTTTTCCAGCCCAGAATTCCAGCTGCCGGCATTCTCCCTCTTCATGTAGACCTTGTAAAATAAGAGAGAATAGACATAAGTATTGTGACATAACGTGAAATAACAGCCCATAATGCAATAAATATCGATATAAAAGCATGATGCAAAATGGACGTATCAGCTATGCATTTAGTAAATCATCGTTCGAGAACAAAATCTTATGTCCTTTCAAAAATCATTGGCCGAGAATCAAGTGTTGTGTGTGATACTCTTATGTTTTGTATTTTCAACAATGTACTCATATAGTGTGTCCTTTGTAGGAGGAAAAATGGCAAGTGCGAGTGGAAAAGGTAAAAATGGTGGGGTCATGGAGGACCAACCGAAAGTAGTAGAGTATGAACTAGTGAGAAGTAGGAACCTTGAAGAAAATGAGAGACGGATGGAAGTGATACGCAAAAAAGAGCTATTGTGCGGTAATATATGGAAGCAAACCGCAAACCAAAAAAGAAAAGAAAGGTATGTAGCTTCCATCACATCTATTTTCTCCGCGAAGAAGAAAATGTAGCTTCCAGCACTAATCTGTTTATGCAGGAACCCTCCCACACACGTATAAGTATGAATGTAGGACGTGTTTTGAGGTCTAGTATAACAAAGATCATGATTAGGTACACCCTGCACATCAGCCTTCCGAAGCAAGCCATACTGCTAAGTCAAAACTATAGTATATTCATCCACACATTTTCATTTTTGGTGGAATGTAAATATAGGTAGAACATGCAGCAGTACAAACACAATTAGCTAAAGTCAGTGATATAGGTTCTATTCTATTCTGAAAATAGAACATCTGAAACACATGTGCTCTATGTGATGGCTTAGTTCCTCCCTGGTTTTCCTTTTTACATTCTTCCTAATTTACTAAACCTTCTAGTTATGTTACCTGGCCTAGACCTCCACATGTGTGTCTATGTGATGGTTTAGTTCCTCTAGAGATTACCTTGAAAATTGGAACTTCAAAGTCTTCCCTGACTTGGCTACATTAATATTTTACATAGTAATTAGATGTTTTGCTCTCTGCTGATTACAATAATTGAAGTGCATTGCAGTTGTGTCATTATTTTAAAAAACATTGCCTTCTATGTACCTTACTACGCTTAATTGGGTTTCTGTGTTATGTCACTAATTTTGTCGATGAAAACATAGAGCAAAGCTATTTGGATGTTGCTCGCCTAGATATCATGTGGTGATCATTGTTGTCGTAGTGATGTGGTGTAGTCAGCATGCGTTGTGCAGCTTAAGTTTTGAATATTATGCATGAGCTACTTTTTAACTCCTGTGATTGCTAATTATCCTGAAACACACGAGCATGAGAAAAGGAGGTGTCCTTTTGTTATGCTATTTTTTGGTTGAATTAACTTACTTTTGTTTCTCTCCCCACCATTAGATCCACAAAGTAGCATCTAGATCTCCTATCCTGCCCGTCAAATCCGAGTTATACTCATATGAAACTAGATCTCCCTTTCTTACCTCATGCAACTAGATCTCCTTGTACAACATTAGTTTTGCCCTTTGTTATATTTATAATGGGGCATTGTATTATTAATTGATTTTTATTCTCTATATACTGAATGAAAAGGAGGTATTTTATGTTTATTCTCTGTTTTGCACAAGTGGCGGGTAACTGTTTCCATGAAAATTATTATCTGGAAGCAATAGCAAGGATACATGAGGGTACTTAAATGCTAGGAAATAAAATATCTTTGAACACCAAAGTTGAGAACCTACTTTTGTAACTAGACTTTTAGTGTTGCCGCTATCATGAACTATATGCAGCATAGAGCATTCTAATTATTCTTCTGCATTGTTCTCTATCCCGACTGTTGGGGAACGCGGTAATTTCAAAAAAATTCCTACGATCACTCAAGATCTATCTAGGAGATGTATAGCAACAAGAGGGGGGAGTGTTTCCATGTACCCTCATAGACCGGAAGCGGAAGCGTTTCAATAACGCGGTTGATGTAGCCGAACGTCTTCGCGATTCAACCGGTCCAAGTACCGAACTTACGGTACCTCCGCGTTCAGCACACGTTCAGCTCGATGACGTCCGTCGTAATATTGATCCAGTTCAGGATGAGGGTGAGTTCCGTCAGCACGATGGAGTGGCGACGGTGATGATGATGTTACCAGCGCAGGGCTTCGTCTAAGAACTACGATGGTATGATCGAGGTGTGTAACTGTGGAGGGGGGAACCGCACACTATTGGGAGAGAAACTTGTGTGTTCTAGGGTGCCCCCCTGCCCCCGTGTATAAAGGAGCAAGGGGGAGGCCGGCCGGTCCCTGTAGGCGTGCCCCAAGAGGGGAATCCTACTAGGACTCCAAGTCCTAGTAGGTTTCCACCAAGAGGGAGAGAGGGGGAAGGAAGGAGAAGGAGAGGGAGAAGGAAAGGGGGGCGCCGTCCCCCTCCTAGTCCAATTCGGACCCAAGGTGGAGGGGCACGCGGCCTGCCGTAGCCGTCCCTCTCTCTCTCCACTAAGGCCCATCGAGGCCCATTAGTTCCCCCGGGGGTTCCGATAACCCTCTGGCACTCCGGTTTTATCCAAAACTTCTCCGGAACACTTCTGGTGTCCGAATATAGTCGTCCAATAAATCAATCTCTATGTCTCGACCATTTTGAGACTCCTCGTCACATCTGTGATCTTATCTGTGACTCCGAACAAACTTCGGTCATCAAAAACACATAACTAATAATACATATCGTCATTGAACGTTAGGCGTGCGGACCCTACGGGTTCGAGAATGATGTATACATGACCGAGACAGATCTTCGGTCAATAACCAATAGCAGAACCTGGATGCTCATATTGGCTCCCTTTGTCATCGGTATGTTACTTGCCCGTCATTCTATCGTCGGTATCATCATACCTAGTTCAATCTCGTTACCGGCAAGTCTCTTTACTCGTTCCGTAATGCTTCATCCCGCAACTAACTCATTAGTCACATTGCTTGCAAGGCTTATAGTGATGAGCATTACCGAGAGGGCCCAGAGATACCTCTTTGATACACGGAGTGACAAATCCTAATCTCGATCTATGCCAACCCAACAAATACCTTCGGAGACACCTGTAGAGCATCTTTATAATCACCCAGTTACGCTATGACGTTTGATAGCACTCAAGGTGTTCCTCCGGTATTCGGGAGTTGCATAATCTCATAGTCTAAGGAACATGTATAAGTCATGAAGAAAGCAGTAGCAATGAAACTGTAATGATCATAATGCTAAGCTAACGGATGGGTCTTGTCCATCATGATCATAATGATGTGATGTCGTTCATCAAATGACAACAAATGTCTATGGTTAGGAAACATAACCATCTTTGATTAACGAGCTAGTCAAGTAGAGGCATACTAGGGACACTATGTTTTGTCTATGTATTCACACATGTACGAAGTTTTCGGTTAATACAATTCTAGCATGAATAATAAACATTTATCATGATATAAGGAAATATAAATAACAACTTTATTATTGCCTCTAGAGCATATTTCCTTCACCGACAACTACAGTAGTGTAGGCTGATGTGATAGGATGTATGATTGATGTAATTGCATCTCAGTAAGAGCAATTTGGTGCATAGTATATTGGTCCCAGCCTACTTGCTGTAAATACCTGATTTTGGTGGATTTTGTTCATGGATTTGATTATACAATCTAAATCCACTGTGAACTACTAAAAATCTGTACATCTACTAAAAGAATCATAGTTATATATATTTAGTTTTCAGTTGTATGTTTATTTTTTTGGAAGCAAGTGTTGGATTATGGGCTACTGGTACCTATGTACAGTAACTTAAGTATGTCCCAGGTACACTATATGCTCAGCAATCGTACAAACTAAATTATGCAGTTCCTTTCGAATGGATAGACAAAAAGTGGACAGAGGGCTTCTATGCGACATCCATGGCTACTACTGGAAGTCGATTGGCGGTCTTCATCTTGCAATGCTACATCTATATGTTAGGTAGGTGTATTCCTCATTGTATGTTGTTGTGTGGGCGCATTGCACATGTGAATCCTGTCTGCATTCAATTACATAAATTAGTTTAAAATTCTAATAATCAAGACTTTAACTTTTGTTGGATGTAAACATAAGGAATAGACACAGTGAACAACGAAGCCAACAATCCGCATCAACTGGATGTTGTAGTTTTCATTATGTACACCTGATGTATCATCCTTTCATCTTTTCGTTGTCCTTCTATAAACCTGGTGTATGGTGTCTTGGTGCTTAGAACAGACTGAAGTGTATGTACGTGACAATTAGTTAATGGAACAAAAATGTTTGGTACACTTAATTAATATATATTGTTTTGGTGATTATGCTTTAGAACACATGAACTATATGTATGTGACAATCAGTGCCATATGTTAATTAAAGTTGTGGGTTGCTAAACAAAATGTTCATCAATTGTTGGTTAGTAAAAGTAAACATCGTCTGATTGTTGGTCGGCAAAACAAACCCCGTCTAATGGTCGGTCAGGAAAGGCTAACACCAAACCCAACAATATGTTGGTCGGGAAAGAATTACCCATCAAGCAGTCGGCCGGTAAAGGCCCATGACTGCACCAATGGAATATTCGTCGGGAAAGGCCCATGGCAGGCCCAACAAACTGTTGGTCGGGAAAAATAACGCTTAGCCATCAAGCAGTCGGTCAGGAAAGATATGTCAGTAGGGAAAGGGCTTTCCCATCTAGACATTTCCTAACATACATGGTCGGTCGGCAATAGTCTTCCCTGACCGACTGTTGGTGGGTGAAAGTTGTATTTCTAAACAACCTGGCTATCAGGGATGTAGTGTTGTGGTGTAGTGACTTGAAAACTTCAGCACACAAAACTCAACAGAAATCTCGTGAGATTCGTTAGTACAATAGACAAATCATAAACTTTAGGTACTCTCTCTGTTTCTAAATAGAAGCCCCTTTAGAGATTCCAATGTGGACTACATAGGGAGCAAAATGAGTGAATCTACACTCTAGAATATGTCTATATAAATCTGTATGTAGTCATTATTGGAATCTAAAAAAAGACTTATATTTAGGAACGGAGGGAGCACTCTTGTAAAGTCATTCATAATTAATCTTGCATAGCACCTACTTTATCATAACTTCTCCATGACTTATACCCCCCATATAATCCATAACATCATTAAAATAAGCACACCATGGAAATAAAAAATAGTCTAAAACAGAATAGTTTGTAATGATCTGAACAAAAACTATACTTCTGTAAAGCCAAAAATTCTGAAAAATTAGGAAAACATGGGCAATTTGTATATCTATCATGTATAAAAAATTCATATCAAAATCATGTTCCATCAAATTATACTAATTCCTGGACTATGAGTAAAAGTTTCTGTTTTTTCACAGTGTCAAGTCAACTATCATCCAAATCGTCACAGTGGCTTTACTTGTCACAAGCACCAACTACAATATAAAAACACAATAATTACAGTAGAAATAATCATGTCGTAACACCAAATAGAAAGAAAAGAAAAAAAATCTAATATAGCTATTGGGTTGCCTCCCAAGAAGCACTATTGTTTTACGCCCCTAGCTTGGCGTAATGCACTGTTTCAAGTATTTTCATCATCCTTCAAAGTAATTCCATAGGTGGCTCTTATAGTAGATTAATATGGTAAGTGTTCCATCCCTTTCTTTAATGGAAATTGAAACCTTATATTTCCTTCTTTCATATCAATAATGGCACCTATGGTTTGTAGGAAAGGCCTACCAAGTATTACAGTACATGATGGATTGCATTCAATATCAAGCACAATAAAATCCATGGGGAAGTAATTTATATTAGGAAGTATGCATGAGTACATCATTTATTCTACACAATGGGTTCTTAATAGTCGAATCCGCTAAATGCAAGTTAAAATTGACTCATCTCCAGTCCTTTTTTCATCAAGTTCTATATTACTAAACAAAGATTGATAATAACCGGGTGGAATCACTTCTTCTAGGAATTCTTGCTTAGCTCTTATTTTAGCGATTCTTTCTCCACTTTCATTCATGGGGTTAGTTGGATAGACTTTAAAGATTCAGTAGCACCAATTTTATGTGGCATCATTTTAATTTTAAGAGTTTCCACATCATGAGCAATTCTGTCCATATTTCTAGCCATATCATGAACTTTATGTAGTTTTTCTTCTACCGTGGCATTAAAAATATTTTGAGAACTAATAAATTCTTTATTGTTGTTCTCAAGATCAGTAGGTATCCTACTATTATTCTTATATGAATTACCATAATTATTAGAGGGATTACTGGGATACGACCTAGGATTGAAATTCCCTTGATATGCATTGTGGTTGAAATTATTTATAGCGACAAAATTCACATCAATAGCATCATTATTTTTCTCTATCAAAGTAGATAGTGGCACATAATTAGGATCAACATGAGCATTCTTACTAGCAAACATATGCGTAAGAGCATCCATTTTCTCAGTCAAAGTAGAAACTTCTTCGAAGGGGTTTACCTTCTTACCAGTTGGAGCGCGTTCGGTGTGCCATTGAGAATAATTTGTCATCATATTATCGAGAAGCTTCGTGGCCACTCCCAAAGTAATTCCCATAAAGGTATGACCTATAGGAGATTCTAGAATATTTCACACAAAGTTTAGTCCCGCATAATTTTTATGTATTATCATCTGTAAGCTTAATCCATCAGTGTGACAGTTTTTCATCACTAATTTTATTCTCTACCAAGATTGTGCAACATGTTCTTGCTCAAGTTGCTTAAAGATCATGATTTGATTTCTAAGAAAAATAATCTTAGTGGGAGGAAAACACTTGGCAATAAAAGCATCCTTACATTTATCACATGAATCAATAGTATTGCGAGGCACGGATGAAAACCAAGTTTTAGCACGACCTCTTAGCTAGAAAGGAAATAATTTCAACTTAACAATATCACTATCAACATATTTTTTTTATTTTTCATATCACATATTTCAACGAAGGTATTAAGATGGGATACCGCATCTTCATTAGGATTTCCAGAAAAGTGTTATTTCATAAAAAGGTTTAGCAATGCAACATTAATATCATATGACTCCTCACTAGTGGCGGGGGAGCAAGTGGAGTACTAATAAAATCACTGTTATTAGTATTCAAGAAGTCACACAACTTAGTCTTTTCTTGAGACATACTGACAAAGCAAACAAGCAAAGCAAAATAGTTTTTTTTGTTTTCAATTTTTTAAAGAAGTGGAGGGAGATGAAAAAGAGAGGCGAATAAACAGTAGAGCAAGTAATTAATACTTTGTCAGAAGGAACTTGTAGGTATTTTTTATGATGCCCCCCCCCCCCCCCCCCCGCCGGCAACGGCGCGAGAATTTTTTTTGTTACTTATGAGCTGCATTGGGATTTTCCCTGAGAGGAAGGGTGAAGCAATATAGTAGTTGATACATTTCCTTTAGTGAGAACCATGGTTATCGAACCAACACGAGAACCAAGCAGATCCTAGTGAACAGTAGCAGCACACATACAAGACCAAATACTTGCACCCAACATGGGCAAGAGAGTTGTCGATCCCCTTGAACCTATTGCTTGCAAGGATTAAATCTGGTAGTAGTACATAGATAAATTGAGAAGTACAATAAAAAAGAGTAAAATTGCAGCTAGGTATTTCTGGTTTTAGTAATATGATAAAAGTAGACACGGGGGCCATAGTTTTCACTAGAGGCTTCTCTCTCGAAACATAGCATATGGTGGCTAGACTAATTATTGTTGGTCAATTGCTACAAAAGCGCATAGTTATGACGATATTCATGACAATGATCATGTATATATGCATCACATCATGACATGTAGACCTAAATGATTCTACATCTACTTATATTGCTCCACCAATCGACCGCTATCTAGCATGCATCTGGTATTAAGTTCATAACAAACAGAGTAACGCTTTGAGCAAGATGACATGATGTGGACAGAATAAAATCAAGCAATATAATTAAACCATGTCGTTTTACCCTTGATGGAAACAATACAAATATGTGACTCACTACCCCTACTGTCACTGCGTGAGGAAACCGCAAGACTGAACTCTCTATAAAGAACCTCTCCCACTGAAGATAAATCAATCTAGTTGGCCAAACCAAATGGATAGGTCGGAGCAAAATACAAAGATATAACAATCATGCACAATAAAGTTCAACAAAGACTACATTACTTTAAATGAATATTCAAAATTATAAACACACAATTCATCGGATCCCAACTAACATACCGCAAAAGAATTACATCGGATAGAACTCCAAGGAGCTCGAGGAGAACATTGTATTGAAGATCAAAGAGAGAGAAGAAGCCGTCTAGCTACTAGATATGGACATGTAGGCATGTGGTGAACTAATCATACACCATTGGAAGGGCAGCAAGGTTGGTGTAGAAGCCCTCCATGATCGATTCCCCCTCCAGCAGAGTACCGGAAAAGGCCTCCAGATGGGATCGCGAAAGAACAGAAGCTTGCGGCGGCGGAGAACTTGTTTTTGGGTGGCTCTATGTTGGTTTTGGAATTTATGGGAATTTATAGCGCTGGAATTAGGCCAGACGGAGCTGCATGGGACCCAGGAGCTCCGTTCGTGCCCCCTGGTGGCGCATCGTGTGAGCTTGTGGCTCTCCCGTAGTTCTCCAGGCCTCCTCCCGAACGTTCTAGGTTCCGTTCTCGTCCAGAAAAAATCACTGTAAAGTTTCATTGTGTTTAGACTTCGTTTGGTACTGATTTCTGAATAGCCAAAAACAAGCAAAAAACATAAACTGGCACTGGGCACTTAGTTAATAGGTTAATCCCCAAAATTATGTAAAATTGTATAAAAAGTATCTAAGATTGGTAATATAATGGCATGAAACAATTAAAAACTATAGATATATTGGAGACGTATCACCCATGTTGCGCTGATGGGTGGCGCCTGAAGCAAGATGTTGTGGTGATTGTTTCCCCTTTAAGCATGGCGGGCGGCGTCTACAACAATGTGTGATGGTGGTCAGGGTCCCTTGCAGCACGTAGATGCCCTTTGCAGCATGTCGGCAGTTTTTATTCCTTCAACGTATCATGCATGGCATGGTTTCTTCCTTGGATCATGCTACGCATCTGCCGACTGATCTTTTGAGAAGATCAACCAGGCCGCAAGCTGTTGGACCCACCGATGACAGTCGTTTGATCCTCGTCTACTAGATGACGGGTGTTTGTAATAGTATTCATGTTGTGCTCAGAGGTTTACAACATGATACATGTTACGCTCAGAAATTTGCAAGACAAGTTCTTTACAATAGTAGCGATGTTGCGCTTGGAGGTGTACAACATGGCCGATGATTGCACTAGCTTGGCAAACACCTGACGGTTTTGGATGAGTTTCCAACTTGAGTCTTGTTGTGCTCCCTTTTGAAACATCTGGTGGGTTTAGACGAGTTTGCAACATGAGCAAGTTGCACTTGGGGGTTTGCAACATGAAACATGTTGCGCGGATGGGTGTGGCACCTGAAGTAGGATGTTGTGGTGGTTGTTTCCCCTTTAAGCACGGCGGGCGGCGTCTACAACAACGTGCGATGGTGGTCAGGGTCCCTTACAGCACGGAGATACCCTTTGTAGCGTAGCGGCAGTTTTCACTCCTTCGATTGCCCTTGCAGCGAGGCGGTCAACTTGAAGCGCTGGCTCCCCCCACCCACCATCAGAGCTGAGTTGTAAAAAAATGGATGATGGCATCTATAATGTATCGGCACCTCGCAATGAACTGGCAGGCTTTTGTAGCAGCAACAGAGCACCTGAGTCTCGCAAATGGCCCGTTGGCCTTTTGCATTAGCTCCCCCAAAGCAAGATAGATTTGCTGTTGGATTGTGTGAAGAGAGGGGAATTGGATGGAAGAAGAAAGAATTTTCTAGAGATAATGTAGGGGGCACGTCGCTGGTTAGATGGAACAACGAACAGGTGGGTGGATGCATCGGTCAAGCGCGATCCAAATGGTTGCGTGTGATTAGTCAGTTGAATCTAAGAATTTCACTTATTCGTTTCCTAGATTCAATGAAAAATGGAATTGCATAGAGCGATAGTCTTCATATAATTAAGGTTTTTTTAATAGTCTTCATATAATTAAGGTTTTTTATGATTTGTATAGAGAAAAAGTCTTCATATAATTAAGGTTTTTTAAAATTCAAAGAATAACTACAGATACATAGGGTTAAATATGTTGCCAACGCATTTGTGAGGGCCACCATGCTAGTAGTATAAATAAAAAAATGAAAGAGAAAGGTACACACTTTGTTCATAGTAAAATGTTAGTGCTATTTGTGTTTCCACTCGGCCATACAATAGTGAATAGGGAATATCCTCACAGAACAGTGGAACACTATATAATACTCCGTCGCATTTCTTTCTAAATTCAGAAAACGAAAAAAAAGGCATGCGTTTCTTTCGCGTTCATCACCTTCTCCATTTCTACTTGACGTGTGTTTCTTTCCCGTTTTATCACTTGGTATTGCTTATATGAGATCTCCCTCATATAAGCATCTCCCTACCTCTCAGGTTTCTCCTCTCCTTCCCATCCCTAGCTCTCAGGTTTCTCCTCTCCTTCCCATCTCCATAGCTAGCCAGCCTCAAGCCCTAGCCGTAGGCAGCGGGGCGAGATGGAGAATGAAACTCTTGACAACGGCGACCAGCCTAGCCCGCTGACGCAGCCACTCCAACAGCTTCCCGACGACCTGCTCCGGGACATCTTCCACTGCCTCCCAACGGATCCCAGTGCCCTGGCATTCGTCTCCATGGCCTACAAGGATTGGCGGCGCCTCGTCCACGACGAGGAGAACTTCCTCCGTCCCTTTCGCGCGGCGCACCAGAGCGTCCCACCACTCCTCGGCCTCATCCCCAACGCCTACTACGGCGACGTCCAATTCAAGTTTACGCCCACCACGACCAACGCGGTGGAACTGATGCCGCCGATGTTGGCCCACGACGGATGGTTCCGCGCCTCCGGCTGCACCCACGGCCGCGTGCTCCTCTACCGCGCCTGGGAGTGGGACAACAACCACCACGGGGAGCTAATTGTGTGGGACCCGCTAACCGGCGAGCAGAACCTCATCCCGCCTGCACCTGGGCCTGGCTTCCACCACGGGCAGAGGTGCGGCGCGGCTCTGGTCTGCGATGCCGATCACGCCCACGGCGGGGGCTGCCACTCGTCGCCGTTCCGCGTCGTCTTTGCGTACAGCCAGTATGACAGCTGGAGGGAAGGTCTGGAGGGTCCGCCGGCGATCCACATCTTCGCCCGCGTCTACAGCTCCAAGACAGGAAGTTGGGACGGCCGCCACTTGGGCTGGAATCCGAGCGCCGTGGCCGGCAACGGCGCTGCTGTGTACTGGATGACTGAAGTGGATAGGACGGTGGCAGAATTTCAGTTGCAGACGCAGAGGCTGCTACTGATTGATACACCGGAGGTCATACCCGGCCACAACTTTTTTCTCGCACCGGCCATGGACGCGCGGTTGCGTTTGGCCGGCGTCATGGATAACTCCGTCATGCTGTTTTCGTTGGATGAAGGCGCCTGGGTTAGCCGTACCCTTGTTAGATTTGAAGATTTCCTTCCGTTCCATGCCTATGCCGATTACGAGAATGGTGGCGATGGGCTTTTGTATGTTGTCGAGTACTCGGATGATGAGGACGAGGAAGACCTACTAGACGATGACACAGTGAAACCGCACGTCATCGGGTTCTCGGAGCAGCTGGATTGCATTTTCTTGCAGGCAGAACCGGGTGTATACATGATCAACTTGGAGTCCGGGCAGCATCAGCGAGTGCTTGAACCGGATCAACGCTTTTACGGCTCTGTTTATCCCTACTCCGCCTTTTATACACCAGGTACGTATGTACTCTTACTTTACACTAGACATATGGTGCTAGTTTTGATCATGTCTACCCGGCACCAACATAATCTGTATCAAATAGTCTTCCTGATTTCTAACTGGATTATGTATTGGGATTGTACTCCCTCCGTTTTTATTTAGTTCGCATATTAGCTTTGGTCAAAGCCAAGCTTTACAAACTTTGACCAAGTTTTATAAACACAAATATTAAGATATACAATAACAAATCAACAACATTAGATTTATTATTGAATGTACTTTCACATCGTATAGATTTATTATGATAAATGTCTATATTATTTTCTATAAACTTGGTCAAACTTTATGAAGTTTGACTTCAGTCAACTCTAATATGCAGAGTAAATAAAAACGGAGGGAGTATGTAGAAAGGAGAAGCCAAACAGGTGTAACAAGCCGCGACAATGATGCTCTCTAGGGTAGCAACCGAATTCTTCACAAGCAGAGGTTGGGAGCCGAGGGACACACATGATTGACAATGGGTGATGCAGTTGCTGGGATTCTGAGGCTCCTTGACCTTGAGTATCAAGATGTTCTATTTGTTAGCTCTTTCTATTCTTGTAGATGATGCCTTGTTACCTGAAATATGTATCGCGCCTGTGTGTGTGTTGGCACTGTAATAAGGTAGTGGTCTCCCGGGGCATGATGGGAACTTGTAGTGGCCGATTGGGCAGTTACCTGTGGTGTTTTGTGCATCTGTGACACATAAAGTTCTATATTTGTTTGTTTTATCGGTTTCTTAATGAAAATCGGGGGTGGAGAGCTTTTTTATTCGAAAGAAAAACCTTCATATGTAGTACATGACTGCTAATTAAGAAAATTGGTTAAACGTATTTAATTGTCACAGGGAATAAATCCCTTTTTATCCCTCCCCATCTTATAGGCATAACGGATTAAATGTCTAAATTACAGGTAGACGATGTCTTAGAAGGAAAATGAAAATCCAATGGATATGTAACATTCCAAGATAATATGTGCCATTTCAAGTGACTACGTATAGCAACTAAAAGTTGTAGTGATAATTAACCCCGTACATGCAATGAGTGTGGTCTTTTTTGAAAAGGAGTGAGTGTGGTCTTCGTTCCATAGAATGTTGTATATGTGCGGTTGCGCCAGTATGACTTATACTCCCTCCGTCCCAAAATAAGTATCTTGAGCTTAGTACAAATTTGTACTAGAGTTAGTATAAAGTTGAGACACTTAGAGATTTGATAATGCAGTAGCCAAGAATGTGTATTTTTGTGTCCTCCCGTGTAGATGCACCATCAGTAGTCATTAACAGGCAGGAACAGCTAGACACAGTTTTTTTACACGGAAAATTAAAGTACCAATTAAACTTCTCATATTTCTGTATACAAATGAAATTCAATAAAGTTTTCAACACATGTATGTGTTTCTACACCAGCTCGCTCCCAGTTTCAAATTTATCTGTAAATTTTTTCCATGAATTTGTGAATGGTACACTATTCTTGCATCCAAAACATCTTTTCCAGTTTGAACAGGAGCAACATCATAAGTTCCTGGGATTCAAAAGGAACTTTAGACTAAAAATACTGCAAAGTTATGAGGAAGACCAAGCAATCTTCAGGCATCTATACCGCATACAAAATGAGCTCAAGACAGCGAGTTAATTAGGCACCAACGCTGTCTATGCCTATCTGAAGGAGTCGAACATTGACAAACCATGTGTATGCGCATCGACATAGTGCTCAATAAAAATTACTACTCTTGTATTCAAATTGAGCATCTCGAAAAGCTCCGTTTTTCACTTGTACAAGCATGTGTTGATAAACCGCCCATTCACTGCTGTAATCACAGTATCCTTCATTTTCGAACTTGTTTATCACTTATGCCTTTAAGACAAAGAACTAGCGAAGTCAACTTGTTTTGCTGATAGCGTACGAATGACTTAAACGTTACCTTTTTGAGATTGTCTGATTGCATTCAATTTGATGTAGCACGTCACACTGAGACCAATTTTTCTAATCATCTTGTAATTTTGAGACCAACAGGTGTAACAAGCCGCGACAACGATGCTTTGTAGGGTAGCAACCGAATTCTTCACAAGCAGAGGTTGGGAGTTGAGGGACACACAGGATGGACAATGGGTGATGCAGTTGCTGGGATTCTGAGGCTCCTTGAGTGTCAAGATGTTCTATTTGTTAGCTCATTCTGTTCTGGTAGATGATGCCTTGTTACCTGGAATATGTATCACGCATGTGTGTGTGTGTGTGTGTGCGTGTGTGTGTGTGTGTGTTGGCACTGTAATAAGGTAGTGGTCTCCTGGCGCATGATGGGAACCCGTGGTGTTTTGCGCATCTGTGACGCATAAAGTGCTATATTTGTTTGTTTTATCGGTTTCTTAATGAAAATTGGGGGCGGAGAGCTCCTTTATTCGAAAGAAAAACCTTCATATGTAGTACATGTGTCGCTAATTAAGAAAATTGGTTAAACATATTTAATTGTCACAGGGAATAAATCCCTTTTTATCCCTCCCCATCTTATAGGCATACCGGATTAAATGTCTTAATTACAGGTGGAACGATGTAAAGGAAAATGAAATCCAATGGATATGTAACATTCCAAGATAATATGTGCCATTTCAAGTGACTATGTATAGCCACTAAAAGTTGTAGTGATAATTAACCCCGTACATGCAATGAGTGTGGTCGTTTTTGAAAAGGAGTGAGTGTGGTCTTAGTTCCATAGAATGTTGTATATGTGTGGTTGCGCCAGTATGACTTATATTATTTAAGAAAAAAAATTGAAGGCACTATACAATTCGATAGACTATATTATATTCCCGCCGCTCCTAAATATAAGACATTATGCTACGCGGATTTGTGCAACTAACAAAATCGAACTTTACTAACAATTTTTTTGCGAGAATAAAAACATAACTTTACTAACAATTAACTAATAGACAGACAACCGAAGCAGCATGTTCCAGCTGCAGCCAGAGAGATTTGATATGCAGTAGCAAAGAATGTGTATTTTTGTGTCTTCTCATGTAGATGCACCATCAGTAGTCATTAACAGGCAGGAACAGCTAGACACAAGTTCTGTACAAGGAAAATCAAAATACCAATTAAACTTCTCATATTTTTGTATACAAATGAAATTCGGTAAAGTTTTCAACACATGTATGTGTTTCTACACCAGCTCGCTCCCGGTTACAAATTTTAGCGGTAATTTTTTCCATGAATTTGTGAAAGGTGCACTATTCTTGCATCCAAAGACATCTTTTGCAGTTTGAACAGGAGCAACTTCATAAGTTCCAGGGATTCAAAAGGAACTTTAGACTAAAAATACTGCAAAGTTATGAGGAAGACCAAGCAATCTTCAGGCATCTATACCGCATACAAAATGAGCTCAAGACAGCGAGTTATTTAGGCACCAACGCTGTCTACGCCTATCTGAAGGAGTCGAACATCGACAAACCGTGCGTATGCGCGTCGACATAGTGCTCAATGAAGATTACTACTCTTGTATTCAAATTGTGCATCTCGAAAAGCTCCGTTTTTCACTTGTACAAGCATGTGTTGATAAACCGCCCATTCACTTCTGTAATCACAGTATCCTTCAGTTTCGAACTTGTTTAGCACTTATGCCTTTAAGACATAGAACTAGCAAAGTCAATTTGTTCCCGATAGCGTACGAATGACTTGAACGTTACCTTTTTGAGATTGTCTGATGGCATTCAATTTGATGTAGCACGTCACACTGAGACCAATTTTTTTATTCATCTTTTGCCGAGAGCCAAACAGTGCTACTCTGTAAAATAAAGTAACTTCACGGCCGGCTGGTTCCGTCGTGTCTTTGCCGAGTGCACCTCTCGTCATAGTAGCTCCAGCAGCTCCCAGTGCATAGACCTTTGCCGAGAGCCACCGGCAAACTTGTGATTCCCGAGAGCAGCGCTTGATAAAGGTTATCTGACAGTTTTGTTTTTCTGCCTCTTCTCCGTCGTATCACTGCTTGGAAAACAGATATACAATACATATTTTAAGTCTGAGAGTTTATAACAAACTCACATACGCATTATATAAATAGTTCCTTCACGGCCGGCTGGTTCCGTCGTGTCTTTGCCGAGTGCACCTCTCGTCATAGTAGCTCCAGCAGCTCCCAGTGCATAGACCTTTGCCGAGAGCCACCGGCAAACTTGTGATTCCCGAGAGCGGCGCTTGATAAAGGTTATCTGACAGTTTTGTTTTTCTGCCTCTTCTCCGTCGTATCACTGCTTGGAAAACAGATATACAATACATAAAGTAGTCTTTTAAGTCTGAGAGTTTATAACAAACTCACATACGCATTATATAAATAGTTCACACAAGCTTCATTTGAAGTCACAAAGAAGTTCGCTAGTACAAGTGGTTACATAGTAAACAACAAAGTGGTCAATGCATGTCTACATGCGACCACGTGATAAAAGCAACACCACAATTATGATGAACTGAAAGATAATTATCAAGTTTCTCCATCCACTGAACCCGAAAAGCTGTTTCTGGCTTGCACCATTGCCTAATTCAGGTTTTCTCTTCTGGTTAAGCACATACTAATTGTAATGATACTCTGCCTTCTCTCTGCTTGAACGAGTCGTGGATGCTGCCTTCGTAAGAAGCACTTGTTCATTGCATTCAGACCATAGTGGAGGACCAAGCGTCGTCTGGAATGATGGTCGGTGGACTCAATGGCACCGGGTCGTCTCTCTCCTTACGTGGTGGGGCCTTGCTCCCCTTAGTTGACCAATTCTTCTTTTTCAGATCCTCAAAATACTTAATTAGGATCAGCGGCGGGTTCTTCTCAATGAGTGCTGCCAAGAGATCATCGGTGCTCTTCTCCTCGACCAAGGAGTCGACCCTAAAGGAAGCTGCATTGTCGGAGGAAGCCATAACCGCAAAATCGATCGGCGCTAACACCTTCCATCACACAACGAAAAATAACAAAAGAGTCATTTTCTTTCCTCCAAGAACACTATCATCTGTCAAATATGATGGACACTCTATCTGGTGGTTGTATATGGTGGACACACTCTCACGGGTATTTCGACTTCCGGTGATGGTCGAGCTGGGCGATCCCATCGTGCGTTATCAAGGTATAACAGGACGAACTCGCACGGATCGACCGCCATCGTTAGACATCGATTTCTCTTCCTCAATGAACAAGTCTTATCTTCAATCGGTAACATCTCTCATATGTCAAATATGGTGGACACTCTCTAGTGGTTGTATATATGGTGGGCACTCTCTCACCGCTATTTCGACTTTCGGTGATGGTCAAGCTGGGCGAGTCCATCGTGCATGACAAAGGTATATCTTAGGACGAACTTGCCCAGACTGACCGCCATCTTTAGAATTTGATTTCTCTTCCTCCCGAAAACATCTCTCATCTGTCACTTACGCAAAATACTACAAGAAACTAATACAAGAAAAATACTACAAGAAACTACAACAAAAAACTACTAAAAAATACATGCATCCATGGATTCAACCATCCTTCTATGCATCCATCTACACATTCGTGCATCCATCTTTAAAAAAATTCAAAAAAAAAAATACTACGAAAAATCCATGCATTAATACATACATTCATACATGCATGCATCCATACAACAAACCATGCATCCATACATCCATGCATCCATACAAAAATCCATGCATCCATACAAGCTCAGGGAGGGGGGAGACGAAGCTCACCGAGGGACAAGGCAGCTCGGGGAAGGTGGCGCCAATGTGGTGTGGGGTCCCGGGGGTGGGGCGTCGACGGGATGGGGGCACTGGCGGACTGGGAGGGCATCAGCCGGATGGGGCGTCATCGGGGTGTGTAGGTCGCCGGCGGGCTGGGAGGCACTGGCCGAAGCGGGGGGTAGGGGCGACGGTGGGGTGAGGTTGAGGGTGGTGCGGGAAGAGAGAAAATATGAGCAAAAAGACACCACAGGGAGAGTTTAAGTGTCCCGCGAACCATTAGCGAGCGTCTGTCGGTGCTGCTCTCGGTAGCGGTATAAACCCTAGATCTAGGGTTTATACCTTTTCGAAGATCCCCTCACAGTAAAGGATAATACATACCCTAGATCTAGGTTACCCATTTACCGAGAGTCGCGCTCGGAATATTCACCAATGTCGAGAGACGCTCTCAGAAATGACAGGGCCCCTCCGCAAATGGCCTACGCATGTCGCAAAGACATCACGTAGGATTTTCCATGCCGCTACTAGGCATGATTTCATGTTCCTCCTTGCAGATCTGCAATTTACGACGGGGAAACCCTAGCGGTGCAATAAATGTCTCAAATATTGCACGCGGGTCCGGAAAATGCGGGGGTTGGCACGTGTCATGTGATGGCCTCCTTTGAGAGCACGAGAAGTTTCAGGCCAATGGAGAACAGGACCAGCACTTCCTCACAAACCTGACATGTTCCTCTCGGTGCGAGAGACTAACTCGGAGATGATGCGGTTTACAAGCGTTCTGTTGGGGATATAACGCCCTGGCCATATCGAGTCGGGCCATCCAAGTGGTGACCGTATGAGCAAGACTCAAGATGGGCCATGACGTTTAAGATCTCAAGACCTGCAGGGTGGTTCATAGAGTGGGCCGACTCGGGGCCCGGTACCTGAGGACGGCGGCTCATGGCCCAGAAGTATAAGTCGCCACCTGAAGTTCCTTACTTGGGGAACAAGATAAGTGGGAAACATACTAGATCACGGATCATAGTATGACCCGGACTCTATTGTAAGCCCAGGGCCTTCACCTATATATAAAGGGGAGCCCTTGAGGCGGAAAGACTAAGTTACAAGCTCTCCTGTACTAGGTTAGCCAACTTGCACCCTTGTAATCGAGATCATCATCATCGACACCAATCAAGAAGGAAGTAGGCTATAACCTTCATCGAGAGGGGCCGAACCTTGGTAAAACCTTGTCTTTCGATTCCGATCAACCCCGTTTAAGCTACTACCTCATGGCGATGGCCCTCACGACTAAGTCCTTTCACGAGGACATCTGCCGTTACAAAATCACACACGTCATGAGTGGAGGATTATTTGAAATGTGCCCAGAATTTTACCACATCCTGCATGGGCCGTGTCATGACACCGTGCCAAATCCCAAGCAATTCCACCATCGTACGATTTCGTGAGGATTTTAACGGCTGCATCAGGCATGCCACCGAGGTAATTTTGCACCCCGGTTGCAGAGCATGCACCTCCCTCATGACCACGTGGCTTACGCATGTCGCAAAGACATCATGGTAGGATTTTCCATGCCGCTTCTGGGCATGATTTCATGTGCCGCCTTGCAGACCTGCAACTTCCGGTGGTGAAACCCTAGCGGTGCAATAAATGTCTCAAATATGGCACATGGGTCCAGAAAATGCGGGGGCCTGACACTTGTCATGTGATGGCCTCCTTTGAGAGCACGAGAAGATTCGAGGCCGGCGTATCAACATGACCAGCACTTCCTTCACAAACCGGACACGTTCCTGATACATCTCCGTCGTATCTATAATGTTTGATTGTTCCATGCCAATATTCTTCAACTTTTATATTACTTTTGGCAACTTTTTATACTAATTTTTTGGGACTAACATATTGATCCAGTGCCCAGTGCCAGTTCCTGTCTGTTGCATGTTTTTATGTTTCGCAGAACCCCATATCAAACAGAATCCAAACGGATAAAAACGGACGGAGATTATTTTGGAATATTGGGGATTTTCCGGAGGAAGAATCAACGCGAAACAGTGTCCGAGGTGGCCACGAGACAGGGGGCACGCCTGGCACTCTCGTGGGAACACCTGTAAGGCGGTTGACGCTCTTCTTTCCGCAAGAAAGCTAATTTTATGAGAAAAAATCTGGGCGAAAGATTCACCTCAATCGGAGTTACGGATCTCCGGATATAAAAGAAACAATGAAGGGGAAGGATCTGAGAACGCAAAAACAGAGAGATAGATCCAATCTCAGAGGGGCTATCACCCCTCCCACGCCATGGGAGACAAGGACCAGAGGGGAAATCCTTCTCCCATCTAGGGAGGAGGTCAAGGAAGAAGAAGCAGAATGGGGGGCTCTCTCCCCCTTGTTTCCGGTCGCGCCGAAACGCCGGCGGGGGCCAACATCTTCACCGCGATCTTCACCAACACCTCCGCCATCTTCACCAACATCTCCATCACCTTCCCCCATCTATATTCGGCGGTCCACTCTCCCGCAACCCGATGTACCCTCTACTTGAACATGGTGCTTTATGCTTCATATTATTATCCAATGATGTGTTGCCATCCTATGATGTCTGAGTAGATTTTCGTTGTCCTTTTGGTGGTTGATGAATTGCTATGATTGATTTAATTTGCTTGTGGTTATGTGCTTTCCTATTGTGCCCTCCGTGTCGCGCAAGCGTGAGGGATTCCCTCTGTAGGGTGTTGCAATACGTTCAAGATTCTTTTATGTTGGGTTACTTGAGTGACAGAAGCATAAATCCGAGTAAGGGGATTGTGCGTACGGGATAAAGGGGACTTGATGCTTTAATGCTATGGTTGGGTTTTACCTTAATGAATCTTTAGTAGTTGCGGACACTTGCTAGAGTTCCAATCATAAGTGCATATGATCCAAGAAGAGAAAGTATGTTATCTTATGCCTCTCCCACATAAAACTTGCTATCGGTCTAGTAACGTAGTCAATTGCTTAGGGGACAATTTCACAACTCCTACCACCACTTTTCCACACTCGCTATATTTACTTTATTGTTTCTTTATCTAAACAGCCCCTAGTTTATATTACATGCTCTTTATTATCTTGCAAACCTATCCTATCACACCTACAAAGTACTTCCAGTTTCATACTGTTCTAGGTAAAGCGAACGTCAAGCATGCGTAGAGTCGTATCAGTGGCCGATAGACTTGAGAGTGTATTTGTTCTACCTTAGCTCCTCGTTGGGTTCGACACTCTTACTTATCGAAAGAGGCTACAACTATCCCGTATACTTGCGGGTCATCAAGACCTTTTTCTGGCGCCGTTGCCGGGGAGTCATAGCGTGGGGTGGAATATTCTCGTGTGTGCTTGTATGCTTTATCACTAAGCAATTTTATTTGCTGTTCTAAGTTGTTCTCTATCTTTAGTTATGGATATGGAAACGCAAAAATACCAAAAAAATTAGGTGTACTTGCTACTCATAGAGATGGGGTAACTCCTAAAACCCCCGATGCTCATTATGTTCAAGATATTATGTACTACTTTGATAATCCTGAGAAAACCCCATCCAACTTTATATTGGGAGACACGTTGGATCAACGTGAACACTTTAGGCAATTATCGCTCGACACAAAAAAGGGAAACTATTATGGGATCAATTATTAATGTCTGTGTTGGTATGCCCGGGGATCTATGCTTGAGATATGATATTACTTGTCACTCTAGGATGAAGGCTCCACACCTTCCCTTTTCATCAAATTTAATGATAATGAAACCTTAGCTTCTTATCCTAATGGTATATAATGATATTATTGATGTGGAGCAAATAGAAGAATTTGTTGGTTTTAAGGCTGCTTTATGAAAATTGAATCTTTTTTGAAAAGTATGAAGCTTTAGATGATGATGTTTATAGGCCTGAAAATCTTGCTATACTTAGATATTGCTATGAAAATTATGAATACAATTACTACATTAATGCATTTATTGAGAAAGTCTCCGCTGTCCAAGAAGAGACTAATATTTTTGCAGGAAGCTATGGAAGAAGAAATTGATGAAACTGTGAGCTCATTGGATGAAAAGATGATGAGGAGAGCGAAGAACAAAAGGAGGAAGAGCGGATTGATCACCCGTGCCCACCTTCTAATGAGAGTAACTCTTCAACTCATGCATTGTTTTAATTTCCCCTTTCGTGCTATATCGAAGGATGATTGCTATGGTGATTGCTATGATCCTATTGATTCTCTTGAAATATCCCTTTTTGATGATGCTTGCTATGCTCGGGCCAAGATGCCAATATGAATTATGCTTACGGAGATGAACTTGCTATAGTTCCTTATGTTAAACATGAAATTTTTGCTATTTCACCCCACGCATGATAGTCCTATTATCTTTTGAATTCTCCAAACTACACTATATCGGAGAAGTTTGTGCTTATTAAGGATTATATTGATGGGTTGCCTTTTACCATTGCACATGATGGATTTTTGATAGATATAATATGGCATGTGCTTGCTGCTCCTACTTGCAATTATTATGAGAGAGGAACTACATCTCCGCCTCTTTATGTTTCCAACATGATAGAATTGCAAAGAAAATGTTTATACTATGCATTGGCCTTTACTTTGTGTGCATGAATTGTTCTTTTATGACGTGCCGATGCATAGGAAGAGAGTTAGACTCCTTCATTGCACGTATATGTTACTTCGTGCTCACTACTAAATCACAGATCATTGTTAATTAAAATTGGCTTTGATATACCTTGGATCCGGGTAGATCCATTACTTGAGCACTATATGCCTAGCTTAAGAGCTTTAAAGAAAGCGCTGCCAGGGAGACAACCCGTAAGTTTTAGAGAGTCATTTATTTCTGTGAGTGCTTTTATATAGTTTAAAAACAAAAAATAATAATAAGGGGAACACAAAAACTTTTTAAAAAGGAAAGTGAAAGTGAGAGAGATAAGCATTGTTGAAGTGGGAGAGCTCCTTGAAATTTGTTCATGCTCACGGGAAACTTTGTGAATCTTGATTACAGAAACTTTTCATCAAAAATAATTATCGCCTTGTACAATTCAATTGTATTAAAAAAATAATGTGGCAAGGTTTTCCTTTAGGATGTTTACAAGGCTTGTTGGTTTGTAACGGTGCAGGACAGAAACTTTGGCTGTAGTGCGCGATTTTACATTTTTAACTGGAATGTCAAACGTTCAGATTCATTTTTAAACTGTCTTGCCGTACAACTTTTTAATTTTTCCTAATTTTGGTAGAATTCTTGGGGTACCAGAAGTATGGTGAATGTCAGATTGCTACAGACTGTTCTGTTTCTGACAGATTCTGTTTTTGATGCATAGTTTAACTTGTTTTGATGAATCTATCAATTTTATATTAGTGGCTTAAGCCATGGAAAAGTTATATGACAGTAGACAGAATGCAAAAACAAAATATGAATTGGTTTTGTAACATCCCAAATTTTCAATTTGGAATGTTATACATTAGGTCATCATGCATATCATATTTTTCTCGCATTTTCCGATCCTAGAAAATTTCACGCAACTCAAGGACCCTCGGAGAGAGTTGGAGATTTCATTATTTTCATATTTGGGATTTCTCAAATTTTGAAAATAGGATCATTGGATTTATTTAATTATCTTCATAAAGTTTTTCCAATAAAAAAATTAAGAGAGGGAATAATATGACTTTCCCAACATTTAGGAAAAATGAAGATATTATAAATAAATCAAATTTTGGTTTTGAAAGAATTATTTGCTTTAGGCAAAAATGAGCATTTTAAAAAAATATGCATGTTTGCCGTTTTTAAAGTTCATTTTGTTCGACTCATTTTTAGGAATCGGGGAAAATTAATTTTATTAAATTCGGAGTTCGTTTGATTTTATTTTAATTCGTTTATGTTTTGTTTAAAAAAAAAAAACGCGCCGCGCCCCCGCCTGGGCCAAGGCCCAGCCGGCCCAGCCAGCCGCCGCGGCCCATCTCTCCCTTCCCCCTCGCGCACGCCCGCGCGGGAGGTCTCCCGCCGCCGCACGCCACCCGCCGCCACCGCCGTGTCCGGCTCGGACACGAGGCCGCCGCCGCCCCCTTGCCCCTTCCCCAAGGCGCCGACCCCCCCCCCTCTCCTCATCCCGCCGCCGCCGCCCGCCCCAACCCGAGCCGCCGCCGCCCTCCACCCGAGCCGCCGCCGCCCGCCGAAGGCCCCGCCGTCGCCCGGACCACGCCGCCCCTCGCAGCCACCCGCCGCCCTCGCCGCCCCACGCCGGGCCCGCCACCGCCCGCCGGAGGCCGAGCCCCGCGGTGACCCCGCCGGAGGTAGCACCTCTCCGCCGCCCCGATCCGGTTTTTCTTAGAAAAACCCGATCCGGTTTTTTTTCGTGATGTTCGGTTTTTTTTAAACCCTAGATGGTTTTTTTTTATCTTCTCGGTTTTCTTATTTAGTGAACGTTCACCGAACCGTTCGTTTCAATGAATGTGTTCGTTGGATTAGTTCTGTTAACGAACGTCCGTCGTTTTAACTGTTCGTCGTTTTTCTTTTAATCGGATTTAATCCGTTATTTTCTGATTTTGATTTCTGATTCGATTTTCAAATCTGTTTAATTTCTCGCTCGTTTATCGGAATCAGGTGATTCAAGCGCCTGGAGTTTCGTTACGAAACCGCCGTTCCGACTAACCTACTTACACAGAGTTTTGCTACTGTGAAATTTTGACCTAGTTTCAGATTGCTAAACCGAGTCGTTCTCTCTCGAGTTTCGACTTTCGATGCTTTATTTGATTCGATTCTTTTGCAACCAGGGTTCTTAAGTTGAACTTTCTGGTTAGATCTTTTATTCGAGATTTCCCTGTGCATTAGATGAGTACTTATTGTATGCTTGTTGTTTGTCTGCGTTAGATCACCCGGAGTGCGCCGCTTGTTACTTCGAGTCTCTAGGTTTCGCGGATCGTCAGCAAGGCAAGTAACACTTTGATCATACTTTCTCATACCCAGTTTTTATGCATTAGATCAATCCTCAAACACTTGCATGATTAGGGTCTAATTAAATTGTGGGATGGGAAGTAGATTGAGGTAGTACCTATTACCTGTTTTACTTATGAAACCTTTGGGAGTTACTTCTACGTTTGCTTATTATGCCATGCTATGCTAGTAGGCGTGGATTGGGTGAGTGAATATCCATGACAGATGTGAGATTGATAATTAATGGTTTATCTAAGGTGGCAACTTAAACACACATCTGGGTGGATTGAGGCACCTGTTTTCAAGCAGGACTTGCCTGTTTTTTTTGGGACCGCCACCCAGGCTCAAAGGGATCATAAGATAATTCATACTAGTAACTTACGTGTGCAGCCACAAGCCACTATGGGCTCTGGCATAGTTGACTAAGTCATGCGAACTCTTATAGCGGTGGACTAGCAGATGTAGGGGATGTAGGTGTACCGGTCTACCCATCGTAAGGGCTAGCGCTTCTGAAAGACTGTGTCTCGGTCATCCGTCTCTCAAACACCATGCAGTGCGAGAAACCAAACGGAGGCGATCGAGTCTTGTGGGGAAAAGTGCGCAAACCTCTGCAGAGTGTACAAACTAATCATGATTAGCCGTGTCCCCGGTTATGGACAAATCTTGAGTATCTAGTACTTGAATATCATGTGAATCTCAACATGTTACTTCTAATAAAAGTTATTGGGTTTTAATGAGTACTTTTAATTGGGATTGAGGATGTTGTCAACCATTCTCAATGTTCAACAACCACCATGATAGCTAAATAAAATTATTCCTTTGATGTAGGGAAAAATTGGTTTTTCGCAAAAACTGTAACCATAGAGCTTTCCACCAGCCAAATACGCATGTAGTATAGGCTTGTTGCTTCATTGCTCTCTATGTGTTACATTGCCAGCATATTCCATGTGCTGACCCGTTTTCGGGCTGCAACTTTCATGTTGCAGACTTTTCAGACGACGAGTAAGGTGTTTAGGTCGTGGTTCTATACTCAGTGATGCCGATGGAGTTGATGGACTCACTTATCTTCCAAGTCTTCCGCTGTTATCGTTATTAGATGGCCTTAAGCCATATTTATTGTAATAAGTCCTCTTCTGGACAATCGATGTAATAAGTGTGTGATTGCTACTCTGCTATAAATCCTTCGAAGTACTGTGTGGTGTCAGCATTACTGATCCAGGGATGACACCTGAGCACAGAGACTTGATCCATTCGGGTCTGGTCGCTACAGAGAGGCGTGCGGCGGCGGGAGACCTCCCGCGCGGGCGTGCGCGAGCGGGAAGGGAGAGATGGGCCGCGGCGGCTGGCTGGGCCGGCTGGGCCTTGGCCCAGGCGGGGGCGCGGCGCGTTCTTTTTTTTTTAAAACAAAACTTAAACGAATTAAAATAAAATCAAACGAACTCCGAATTTAATAAAATTAGTTTTCCCCGACTCCTAAAAATGAGTCGAACAAAATGAACTTTAAAAACGGCAAACATGCATATTTTTTTAAAATGCTCATTTTTGCCTAAAGCAAATAATTCTTTCAAAACCAAAATTTGATTTATTTATAATATCTTCATTTTTCCTAAATGTTGGGAAAGTCATATTATTCCCTCTCTTAATTTTTTTATCGGAAAAACTTTATGAAGATAATTAAATAAATCCAATGATCCTATTTTCAAAATTTGAGAAATCCCAAATATGAAAATAATGAAATCTCCAACTCTCTCCGAGGGTCCTTGAGTTGCGTGAAATTTTCTAGGATCGGAAAATGCGAGAAAAATATGATATGCATGATGACCTAATGTATAACATTCCAAATTGAAAATTTGGGATGTTACAGGTTTGCAACAGTACTTAGAGTGGTGATTTGCTTTATTATACTAACGGATCTTACCGAGTTTTCTGTTGAAGTTTTGTGTGGATGAAGTGTCTAAACGAGGAGGTCTCGAGATGAGGAAAAGGAAGAGAGGCAAGATCTCAAGCTTGGGGATGCCCGAGGCACCCCAAGTAAATATTCAAGGAGACTCAAGCGTCTAAGCTTGGGGATGCCCCGGAAGGCATCCCCTCTTTCTTCAACAAGTATCGGTATTTTTGCGTATTCGTTTCGTTCGTGCGATATGTGCAAGTCTTGGAGCGTCTTTTGCATTTAGTTTTCACTTTTCTTTTATGCACCATGCTGGTATGAGATAGTCCTTGGTTGATTTATAGAATGCTCATTGCACTTCTCTTATATCTTTTGAGTATGGCTTTATAGAATGCTTCATGTGCTTCACTTATATCATTTGAAGTTTGGATTGCCTGTTTCTCTTCACATAGAAAACCGCCATTTATAGAATGCTCTTTTGCTTCACTTATATTTGTTAGAGGGGGGCATATATTTTGTAGAAAGAATTAAACTCTCTTGCTTCACTTATATCTATTTAGAGAGATGACAGGAATTGGTCATTCACATGGTTAGTCATAAAATCCTACATAAACTTGTAGATCACTGAATATGATATGTTTGATTCCTTGCAATAGTTTTGCGATATAAAGGTGGTGATATTACAGTCGTGCTAGTTGAGTAATTGTGAAATTGAGAAATACTTGTGTTGAGGTTTGCAAGTCCCGTAGCATGCACGTATGGTGAACCATTATGTAACGAAGTTGGAGCATGAAGTGTTTTTTGATTGTCTTCCTTATGAGTGGCAGTCGGGGACGAGCGATGGTATTTTCCTACCAATCTATCCCACTAGGGGCATGCGTAGTAGTACTTTGCTTCGAGGGCTAAGTAGACTTTTGCAATAAGTATATGAGTTCTTTATGACTAATGTGAATCCATGGATATACGCACACTCACCCTTCCACTTTACTAGCCTATATTGTGCCGCGCAACTTTCACCGGTATCATGAACCCATTATTTACCTTCCTCAAAACAGCCACCATACCTACCTATTATGGCATTTCCATAGCCATTCCGAGATATATTGCCATGCAACTTTCCACCGTTCTGTTATTATGACACGTTCCATCATTGTCATATTGCTTTGCCTGATAGTAAGATAGCTAGCATGATGTTTTCATGGCTTGTCCGTTTTTTGATGTCATTGCTATGCTAGATCATTGCACATCCCGGTACACCGCCGGAAGCATTCATATAGAGTCATATCTTTGTTTGAGATATCGAGTTGTAATAATGAGTTGTAAGTAAATAAAAGTGTGATGATCATCATTATTAGAGCATTGCCCCAGTGAGGAAAGGATGAAGGAGACTCCGGACTTTATGAAAAATAAAAGAGGCCAAAGAAGCCCAAATAAAAAAGACAGGCCAAAGAAGCCCACAAAAAAAAGAAAAAAAAAGAAAAAAATGAGAAAACGAGAGAAGGGGCAATGTTACTATCCTTTTACCATACTTGTGCTTCAGAGTAGCACCATTTCTTCATATAGAGAGCTTCTTGAGTTATCACTTTCATATACCAGTGGGAATTTTCATTATAGAACTTGGCTTGTATATTCCGATGATGGGCTTCCTCAAACGCCTGAGGTCTTCATGAGCAAGCAAGTTGGATGCACACCCACTTAGTTTCCAGTTTGAGCTTTCATACACTTATAGCTCTTAGTGCATCCGTTGCATGGCAATCCCTACTCCTCGCATTGACATCAATTAATGGGCATCTCCATAGCCCGTTGATTAGCCTGCGTCGATGTGAGACTTGCTCCCTTTTTTTCTTCTCCACATAAACCTCCACCATCATATTCTATACCACCATAGTGCTATGTCCATGGCTTGCGCTCATGTATTGCGTAAGAGTTGAAAAAGCTGAAGCGCGTTAAAAAGTATGAACCAATTGCTCGGCTCGTCATCGGGGTTGTGCATGATTTGAATGCTTATGTGATGAACATGGAGCATAGCCAGACTATATGATTTTGTAGGGATGAGCTTACATTGGCTATGTTATTTCGATAAGACATAATTGCTTGGTTGGTATGCTTGAAGTATTATTGTTTTTATGTCAAATGATAGACTATTGCTTTGAATCACTTGTGCCTTAATATTCATGCCATGATTAGACATATGATCAAGATTATGCTAGGTAGCATTCCACATCAAAAATTATCTTTTTTATCATTTACCTACTCGAGGACGAGCAGGAATTAAGCTTGGGGATGCTGATATGTCTCTGTCGTATCTCTAATTTTTTATTGTTCCATGCCAATATTCTTCAACTTTCATATACCTTTGGTAACTTTTTATACTATTTTTTGGGAGTAACATACTGATCCAGTGCCCAGTGTCAGTTCCTGTCTGTTGCATGTTTTATGTTTCGCAGAAACCCCATATCAAACGGAATCCAAACGGGATAAAAACTGACGGAGAATTATTTTGGAATATTTGGGATTTTCCGGAGGAAGAATCAACGCGAAACAGTGTCCGAGGTGGCCATGAGACAGGGGGCGCGCCCACCCCCCTTGGGCGCGCCTGGCACTCTCGTGGGCCACCCGTAAGGCAGTTGACGCACTTTTTTTGCCGCAAGAAAGCTAATTTTCTGAGAAAAATCTGGGCAAAAGATTCTCCCCAATCGGAGTTACGGATCTCCGGATATAAAAGAAACGGTGAAGGGGAAGGATCTGAGAACGCAGAAACAGAGAGATAGATCCAATCTCGGAGGGGCTCTCGCCCCTCCCACGCCATGGGAGCCAAGGACCAGAGGGGAAACCCTTCTCCCATCTAGGGAGGAGGTCAAGGAAGAAGAAGAAGAAGGGGGGCTCTCTCCCCCTTGCTTCCGGTGGCGCCGGAACGCCGCCAGGGGCCATCATCACCACCGCGATCTTCACCAACACCTCCGCCATCTTCACCAACATCTCCATCACCTTCCCCCATCTATATTCAGCGGTCCACTCTCCCGCAATCCGCTGTACCCTCTACTTGAACATGGTGCTTTATGCTTCATATTATTATCCAATGATGTGTTGCCATCCTATGATGTCTGAGTAGATTTTCGTTGTCCTATTGGTGGTTAATGAATTGCTATGATTGATTTAATTTGCTTGTGGTTATGTTGCTGTCCTATTGTGCCCTCCGAGTCGCGCAACCGTGAGGGATTCCCGCTGTAGGGTGTTGCAATACGTGCACGATTCTTTTATGGTGGGTTGCTTGAGTGACAAAAGCATAAACCCGAGTAAGGGGATTGTTGCGTACGGGATAAAGGGGACTTGATGCTTTAATGCTATGCTTGGGTTTTACCTTAATGAATCTTTAGTAGTTGCGGACGCTTGCTAGAGTTCCAATCATAAGTGCATATGATCCAAGAAGAGAAAGTATGTCAGCTTATGCCTCTCCCACATAAAACTTGCTATCGGTCTAGTAACGTAGTCAATTGCTTAGGGACAATTTCACAACTCCTACCACAACTTTTCCGCACTCGCTATATTTACTTTATTGTTTCTTTATCTAACAGCCCCTAGTTTATATTTACGTGCTCTTTATTATCTTGCAAACCTATCCTATCACACCTACAAAGTACTTCTAGTTTCATACTTGTTCTAGGTAAAGCGAACGTAAAGCGTGCGTAGAGTCGTATGAGTGGTCGATAGGACTTGAGAGAGTATTTGTTCTACCTTTAGCTCCTCGTTGGGTTCGACACTCTTACTTATCGAAAGAGGCTACAACTATCCCATATACTTGCGGGTCATCAGTTCCCTCTCGTACCCAGACTAGCTCGGAGATGGTGCGGTTTACACGCTGGCAGAGTGGAGGCTTATTCAAAACGCCGAAAATTTTACCACACCCTACACGGGTCATGCCATGACATCGTGCCAGATCCTAAGCAATTCCACCATAGTACGATTTTCTGAGGATTTTAACGGTTGCATCAGACATGCCATGGAGGTAATTTGGCACCCCGGTTGCACGGCATGCCCCTCCATCATTAGCACGTGGCCTACACATGTCTCAAAGACATCATGTAGGATTTTCCATGCCACTTCTGGGCATGATTTCATGTGCCGCCTTGCAGATCTGCATTTTTTGACGGTAAAACCCTAGCGGTGCAATAAATGTCTGAAATATTGCATGCGGGTCAAAGAAATGCAGGGACCTGGCACGGGTCATGTGATGGCCTCCTTTGAGAGCACGAGATGTTTCGAGGCCAATGAAGCAACAGGACCAACGCTTCCCTCATAAATCGGACACGTTCCCTCTTAGTACCCAGAGACTAGCTCGGAGATGGTGTGGTTTACAAGCGGCCTGATTGGAGGAGGCTTATTCGAAACACGCCCAAACTTTTACAACACCCTGCATTGGTCGTGTCCTGACACCGTACCAGATCCCGTGCAATTCCTTCACAAACCGGACATGTTCTCTCTCGATAGCTCTCATACACACGAAAAAGTCAAACAAACAATTAACCGAATGGTCGTGGTTAAGCGAGGTGGGACTAAACTCAGCTCCCACTAATATATAGATCGATGAAAAAGAGGATAATAAAAATTCCAGTAAATATTGCTTTGCTGAGAGCCATCCAGCGGGCGCTCGGTAGAGCAGGGCGACCGTCAGAGCAATGTCAACCATCGCCGGTCATGCCACGTGGCAACCGTTTGTCGAGTGCGCCGACTGGCTCTCAGCATATGTGGGGATTTGCCGAGTGTCGGCCTTTTGCCGAGTGTGCTTTACCGCTTCTTATCGGCATACGTGGGGGTTTGACGTGCTGTCACTTTTGCCGAGAGTTGCGCTCGGCATACACATGTTTGCCGAGTGCCCGTGGTTTGGCTCTCGGCGAAGGCCCATACATCCGGCATACACGAAAACTCCAGTAGTGCTTACAAGGTGAGTGTCAGAGAAGCTTATAACAGATGTGCTTATTTCCTACGTATCCTATCTATAAGCCGGTTTAATTAGTTCCAAGTGTCAAAGGGTTAGTGATTTGTTAGGGCTCGTGTACGTGTGTGTATATATATACACCACTCAAGGAATACAAATCGTGAGAATTCTCCATAGCTCAACACTTTGTCCACCTACATACAATTTTACTTCGATTGACACTGTTTGTGCACTCGACAATTTTGAGCTGAGGCTCTCGACACTGCGACATATCTTCTCAACCGATGCCCATGCAAACCACAACAACACCAAACTCGACATGAAATCTTGTTCGGTTCTCCTCCTACATACGGTCATCTTCAATTTTTTGTCTTCCTTTTCTATCCTACCAATTCATGCACATCACACACAAGCTCGCTCCTTGCTCAAAAGCTAGTGTATTCGTGGACTACCTCGTTGATTACCATGGAAATCGATGTTTTGACCCCTTAACACTTTGAGTGCCTATCTCATACCACCTCTATTTCTATGATGTTTGTTTTCCTTTCAGGGACCCCGGCTCTCCATCTTAGGCCGATCGCGTCACCGAGCTACCAACAGAGGTCGTAACGGTTCAAGTGTGGACCCCGCGCTACCGCCCCGGCGCCACCTACATCAGCCTCCCAGCCTGACCACCGTCCTCCCCTGCCCCGGCATTGGTTCCTTCCTTCGGGTCCCCAACTGCCTCTTTTGCGACGCCCCAATCTCATGCCATGGTAGAAAATTCGGCAGCCCCCGACAGCCTATACAGCTGCTATGGCAGCCGAAAATTCAGTCGATTTGACTACCATGATATTAGATTCTCCAAAGTTCACCTGCCATGGCAGCCGATTCATCCCGCCAGGGCAGCTGTTTCCTAGTACAAACACGCCTCCACTCCAGACAGTCATAGTGTGTTGCCGGTAAGCTTCCACTCCGACCAACTGGTTTTTCGACCTCTGAGCATGCTCCTGGTGCACCATGGCCTCACCATGCTTGATTAACGTTGAACATCGCATGCCATGCTGACTCGATCTCCATGGGTCATCTTCCGGATCATTATGCACTACTTGGACGCCCACGACGCCCACCTCGGTGATGCCGCCACCCCATCGCCATTGCCCATGTCTATTCGTGCTGCGCTCCATGATCCTGTTTGGTTTGCAGCCATGGAACATGCGTTTAATGCCCTAACGGACAACGGTATATGGTCACTTCAATAGTAAAAAACAGGGCTTTGGTTCAGGCCGGGCCAGCCCATAGTCCCGGTTCAGCCCAGAACCGGACCCATGGGGCATTGGTCTCGGTTCGTGAGGCAGGGGGCCTGCCGGCCTCGGGGGCATTGGTCCCGATTCGTCTGGCCCCTTTTGTCCCGGTTGGTGGGACAAACCGGGACCAATGGGCCTCGCTCCTGGCCCACCACCATTGGTCCCGGTTGGTGGCATGAACCGGGACCAAAAGGGTATCCTTTAGTCCCAGTTCCAGCCACGAACCGGGACCAATGTGATGCCTATAATAACCTCCCGCTGGCGAGCAGAGCACTCCACACTACTCAGTTTTTTCTGGCCGCGAGGGGGAGGGCTTTGTGGTGCCTACTCACCTCCTATGCACATTGAGGTGTTCGATGGAATGCCCGGGCCACACTACTTAAGCTCGACCTCCAAGCTCCATTTTCCTCAATATTTGTCTAGGTTTAGCGGTCCATCATGTCCCGTCCCCGCCTTCACCGCCGTCGATCGCCCGCGCCGATCTCGTCGCCATCACCACCGTGGTGAGCCTCTTGTTCTTATCTTCTTTCTGAAAGGAAAAAAAATTCTTACTTGTATGTTTCGATAGATGTTTGTATAATTTTCTTATTTTTTTATTGCTTCTTATTATATAGTGCGATTGTTTTGGTATCTGCCCCCGTCGGCCCTTGTCCTGTCTATGATTCAGATGTGGTATATATTATCTTTTATAATTATTTGGTTCATTTATTGCTTATGAAAATTATGCCGACCAACGTGATATAGATTTTATTTATCTAGGAGGTATGTGAACCGGAAATTCCAACCGACCCTATTGTCGAGAGGTTAAATTTAGTTGAAGAAGAAAACAATTACTTGAAGGAAAAAATAAAAAAAAATGAGGAGGACAAGATGATATTGGAGTTGCATGTTGCGGATGTCATCGATGATCACAAGATCAAGATGGATGCAATGCGCTTGAAGATTAGAAAATATGCCATTCATACCGAGGCTTGGTATCATTATGCCGTTGGATCAATTGTTATCTTGGTTGCGATTATGATCGCATTTGTTTTCGTATTGAAATGTTTTACACAGTTTCAATGTATGGTTTAATAAGATGCTCTGGAGAGATAAATGTTGTTCAATGAGAACTATGTATGTACTTTGGCTTTAATGTGATGATGAAATTCTATTAATTTGGTAACTTAATTATCTATTCATGATGTTCTGTAATGGTTTTTGACACACTTAACTATAGATAATGCACGCAGATGAACCGGCAATGGATGTACGGTGACAGACACACCTCCGAGTACATTAAGGGCGTGCATAATTTTCTCGAAGTGGCTGATGCAAACAAGTAGAATGCTTTTATGTGTTGTCCATGCCCTATATGTGGGAATACGAGGTCTTACTCTGACTTGAAAACCCTTCACACCCACCTGCTTTATAAGGGTTTCATGCCACACTATAATGTTTGGACCAAGCACGGAGAAATAGGGGTTATGATGGAAGACAACGAAGAAGAAGAGGACGATGAAAACTATGTGCCCCCTGAATACGGTGATGCTGCAACGGGGGAAGCTGTTGCAGATCAAGAGGAACCAGACGATGTGCCCGATAATGATCTCTGCCGGGTCATTGTTGATGCAAGGAGACAGTGCAAAAGTGAAAAGGAGAATCTGAAGTTCGATCGCTTGTTAGAGGATCACAAAAAAGGTTTGTACCATAATTGTGAAGATCGCAACACAAAGCTCGGTACCGTACTGGAATTGCTGAAGTGGAAGGCAGAGAATGGTGTGCCTGACAAAGGATTTGAGAAGCTACTGAAAATATTGAAGAAGAAGCTTCCAAAGGATAACGAATTGCCCGACAATACGTATGTAGCAAAGAAGGTTGTATGCCCTCTAGTTTTCATCGTCTTGCTTCGAAGACTCCGTGTCTATGGCGGAAGGAGCACATCAAGCTTCTGAACTTCACGCCTCCTGCGAGTTAGCTGGGCACTCCGCCTCCTCCACCTCCTCCTCCTCCTCCGGCGAGTGATCAGGGCACTCCGCCTCCTGCTCCGGCGCGTGAGGGCGGCAGTACTCCGCCTCCTTCTCCGCCTGCTCTGGCGCGTCCGAGCAGCCCACCTCCTCCTTCGCCGCCTCTAAGCAATGGCGGCGGCGGAACACAGACGCCACCGATCCGGCTGCTCCGGCGCGTGGTACCAGTCCGCCACCTTCTTCTCCGCCTCGTAAGCAACGAAAGAAGACAGCAGCAGCCGCTCTGGCTGCTCCGGCGTCTAGCAGTACAGCCAGAGGTGGGAGGCAATACAGATTCGGTCTTTCGTCTCTCAAGCCTCTAGAGAAGTTACCATACGAGAGGAGCGAGGAGGAAAACCAGAAGATCTGTGAAGGCCAAGTGAGGGACTTCTTTGAATCGGTAAATGCTAAGAAACATCCACCTCCAGAGGAGAAGATAGATCCGATGAAAGCGAAGTGCACTTTGGATGCCCTGCAGCGACCATCACCGCCTCCACCACAATCCAACTATGATCGCGTTATTGAAAATACATATAAGAAAGCGGAGCGGTCGGGAAGTACTTGCACTAATCAAAGGTTAGCAGAACGAAAAAGCGGGGAAAAATTCCCGAGCTCGGCGAACAGGCGAAGCAATCATGCCCCCCGCTCAATGTGTCTAGCGACATCGTCGCTAATCTTCCGGGGATGCTGCCCATTTCCAATCCTAGAGATTACATGTCCGACGATGCACTTTTTGATACAATGGAGGTGGACACATTCAAATTCCGGCACGGGAAGCCTCTCGTCAAACCTGGTACTCCTCTAACAACGATGATGCGAAGATTCCATGATTGGTACATGGACATCTGCAGCAAGTCTGGGACAAATACTTTGATGCTGAGAGTTAAAGAGGAGCACGACCTCGTTGGAATTGATCTGTTGTCTGTTCCCTATGAGGAGTTCTTCAAGTTTTTTAATCAAAAGACCCTAGATAAAACAATCATCAGTTGCTACTGTCTGTAAGTACAACTTCTGTGTAATTAATTAAGTCTCTATATATAGTTCAGCTCTTTCATTGCATGTATATATAATTATCCTCACTATATTATGCAGATTGAAGATCGCCGAATTGAAGAAAAGACAAATAGGTGATATTGGGTTCATTAACACAAATCTCATGGATGAATGGAATGTTAAATATGATGCCAAACAAATCAATGTGGCGGTGTAGGCCGCAGCACCCGAGATGGATGATGAAGAGGTGGCGCCAATGGTAGTAGTTGTGGATGCCGAGGTGTAATGAGATCGGTATGAAGGGAGAGACGTCTGCAATGGTGTCAGCTAGGGAGAACATTGGGTTTGGAGGGGGAGGTGTTTGGGTAGTTGTAGAGGAGGAGGTAGAGGGCGGGGCACCGGCGGCGCGGAACTCGGCCATGGAGAAGAGGGGCCGAGTTGGTCGGGGCGGCGGCGCGGGTGGCGGTGCCATACCAGGTGCGCAAAACCTAGGCGTCGGATACCATGATAGTTTGAGATATTGGAGAATGATTGTTGTATTGATTGGGGCCTCAAGGGCTGTTTATATAGATTACAAAGCTTGGGCTTCAAGACTAGACTAATAGAGATAGATTACAATACGAATAGCCTTATACTCTAATAGATTACCGTATGAGGTCTTTACTATCTTTGGCTCAAAAGCTGCCCCAAATGGTGAACGACTTGATTGCCACGACGAGACGAGCGCTAGCTGGAATACAGATCTTATCCAACAAGTCTTTCTGCCAATGGACGCTGACACAATTCTCAATATTCCATGTTGCACCAATAACCAGAGCAACTTTTTGGTCATGGAACTTTGAAAGATCGGACAGTTTTCTCTTAAGACTACATACCGCATGTTAATAACAAAGAGGCATTATGAAGATTGGCTGGAGGAGCTCCAGAGGTCGTCTGATTTTGAAGACGAGAAGGTGCGGTGGCGCAAGCTATGGAAAGTGGAGGTTCCGGCAAAATTACACATGATTTTCTGGAGGCTTTCTCGGGTTTCCGTCCCATCAGAAGATGTGCTCCACAATCGTAAAATGTGTTCCAGCAGCGCGGCTCTGTGTGTGGTACCAAAGACTCATGGAGGCACTCTCTCCTTGAGTATTCCATGGCACGTTGTGTCTAGGCTCTTGTGGATGAGGACTTGATGAAGCCCTTGATGGTGACAACAGAAGCAAATCCTATTGCAATGTGCATTACCACATGATCAACTAATTACCAGGCTGGTGGTCACTATGTGGGCAATCTGAACGGCTCCACGAAAAGCTATTCTTGAAGGAAACTTTCAAATACCTATAGATACTCACGAATTTGATTCATGATACATCTCAGAGCTGGAAGGACTGAAGGATCTTCAGACCACCAGACCAACAGTTGATACATAATGGAAGACTCCTCCTCTGGGCTTTGTGAAGATTAATGTTGACCGAGGACTTTCCAGGTCAGGTCGAGTAAGTGTTGTTGCTGCTGTTTGTAGGGATGCTCATGGTCTTTAACTAGGAGCGTTAGCTCTTGTTTTACCTGGAGTAAATGATCCATCTATTGTTGAGGTGTTGGCATGTAGAGAGGGGCTCGCTTTGGCTATGGATCTTTATCTGTAGAGATTGCATGTGGGGTCAGATTGTCGAAGTGTGGTGTACGATATTGCTGCTGGACAAGGAGGGAAATATGAAGTTATCGTAAAAGAAATCTTAGTTACAAAATCTTGTTTTACTTTGTAATTTTGTCCATGAACAAATAAGCTCAAACTATGAAGCCCACAACCTAGCCAGGTTTCCATCTTCCTTAGACTATGGTAGACATACTTGGTTTGGTCTACCTCATGATGCTTGTATACTCACGACTACCAATCAATAAAAACCTAGAGTGCTGTGCTAAAATAGGCTCAACGGGAAGCTCGCTTGCTGTACGTTTAAAAAACCAAACAGAAGCTCGCTCCCAGTTTTATTTGTTGACTTGGCCGGTTGACCATTCACTTGGCCCATTGACGTTGATTGCCAGGTTGACCCATAGACTTTTCTATAATAACACATATTTAAATAACGTTCATGAATTTGAAAAAGTCCAAATCCATTATTTTTTAATTCATGAACAGTTTCCAAATATGCGAACTTTTCTGGATTCGTCACCCTTTTTTGAGTAAGCAAACATTTTTCAACTCGGCGAACAATTTTTGAATTCACGAATAGATTTTCAACTCGTGTATTCATGATAACTTTTTAAATCTATGAATATTTTGGGAATTAATGACATTTTACAAATCTGCGAACAATTTTTGAATTGTGAAAATTTTCTACAAATCATAAACTTATAAAAATCCTTGAAGATTTTTTGAATTTGGAAACATTTTCTAAATCCGTTAATAATTTTTGAATTCAATATTTTTTCAAGTCATGACCTTCTTTGAATATGTGAACATTTTTATAAATTCAAGGACTTTTTTTAGTTCTGTTAACAGCATTAACATTTTTTTCTTGAAACTATTAAAACATATTCAATAAAATATTAGAATTGTATAGAGAAGTGTTGACCCGGTTCAAACAATTGCTACACATACATAGGTTTAAATATTTTGCCAACGCATTTGTGTGCAGGCCACCAAGCTAGTGTATATAAAAAATGGAAGAAAATGCTACACACTTCGTGAACACTGAAACGATAGCTGTCTTTGTTTTTCTAATCGGACATACAATAGTCAAGTCTATCATTCATACCAACATAATTTTGTTGTGTGGTACGTACTATAGTATACACCACGTGCAAATTTATTTTTCTTTAATTCTGACCTTCTTTCACAATTGACATGCGTTTCTTTCTAAATTCCCAAACCGAAAAAAGGCATGCATTTCTTTCGCGTTAATCACCTTCTCCATTTCTACTTGACGTGTGTTTCTTTCCCGATTTATCACTTGCTTTTGCCTATATGAGATCTCCCTCGCATCTCCCTAGCTCTCAGGTTTCTCGTCTCCTTCACATCTCCATAGCTAGCTAGCCTCAAGCCCTAGCCCCTAGGCAGCGGTCGTCATGGAGAATGGACCTCTTGACGGCGCCGACCAGCCTACCCTGTTGACACAGCCCCCACTCCAACAGCTTCCCGATGACCTGCTCCGCCACATCTTCCACCGTCTCCCGACGAATCCAAGTGCCCTCGCATTCGTCTCCATGGCCCACAAAGAATAATGGCGCCTCGTCCACGACGAGGAGAACTTCCTCCGTTACTTTCGCAGGGAGCACCACAGCGTCCCACCACTCCTCGGCCTCATCTGCGACGCCTACCACGGCAATCTCCACTTCAAGTCCACGCCCACCACGGGCAACGCGGTGAATCTGATGCTGCCGACGTTGGCCCATGAGGGAGGGTTCCACGCCTACGGCTGCACCCACGGCCGCGTGCTCCTCTACAGCCCCTGGGTCCCCAGCCACCACGGCGAGCTAATGGTGTGGGACCCCCTAACCGGCGAGCAAAACCTCATCCCGCCGGCGCCTGGCTTCCTCGACGGGCAGAGTTACGGTGCGGCGCTGGTCTACGATGCGGATCACGCCCACGGCGGGTACTGCCATTCGTCGCCGTTCCGCATCGTCTTCGCGTACAGCCAGTATGACAGCTGTAGGCGCTGGGGTCCACCGCCGATCCACGTCTTCGCCCGCGTCTACAGCTCCAAGACAGGAAGCTGAGACGGCCGCGTGGCAGCGATCATGGACCCGGAGTTCCACTTCGGTTGCAAGCCGAGCGCCGTGGCCGGCAACGCCACTGCAGTGTATTGGATGAGTCAAGCGGAGACAAAGGTGGTAGAATTTCACTTGGAGACGCAGAAGCTGCTACTGATTGATACACCAGAGGTTACACGTGGCCTGCACTTTTTTCTCGCGCCGGCCAGGGACGGACGGTTGCGTTTGGCCGGCGCCATTGACAACTTCATTGTGCTGTTCTCGTGGGATGAAGGCGCATGGGTTAGCCATACCCTTGTTTGGCTTGGAGATTTCCTCCGGCTCCATGTCTATGCCCAGCACGAAAATGATGGCGAAGAGCTTTTGGATGTTGCTGAATACTCTGATGATGAGGACGAGGAAGAACTACTATACGCCACAATCAAATCGCCCGTCATCGGTTTCTCCGAGCAGTTGGATTGCATTTTCTTGCAGGAACAGGGTGTGTTCATGATCAGCTTGGAGTCCGGGCAGCATCAACAGGGTGTGTTCTGAACCGGGTCAACACTTCTCCGGCCCTGTTTATCCCTACTCCACCTTCTATACAGCAGGTATGTATGTACTCACTTTACACTAGATATATGGTGCTACTTTTGAGCATGTCTACCAGCATAATCCTAGTCAAATAATCTTCCTGATTTCTAATTGGATTACGTATTTGGATTATATGTAGAAAGGAGAAGGCAAAGAGGTGTTACAAGCCGCGACATAATTGCTATCTAGGGTAGCAACTGAATTCTTTGCAGGAAGCAGAGGTTGGGGTTCGAGGACACACAAGATTGACAATGGGCGATGCTGCTGCTGGGATTCCGAGGCTCCTTTCATAACAAGATGTTCTATTTTTTAGCTCTTTCTGTTCTGGTAGATGATGCCTTGTTACCTGAAATTTGTATCGCGTGTGCGAGTCTTTTTATTATTGAATCGCACGTGTGTGTCTTGGCACTGTAATAAGCTAGTGATCTGCCCGCGCATGATGGGATAGGTAGTGATCTGCCTGCGCATGATGGGAACTTGTAGTGGCTGATTGGCCAGATTGGCCAGTTACCTGTGGTGTTCTGCGTGTCTGTGTGACGCATAAACTGCTGTATATGTTTCTTTTTTCAGTTTCTGAATGGAAATCTGGGACAAGAGAGCTCTTTTTGTTCGAATGAAAAACCTTCATATAGATGTAGTACATGTTGGCGCTGCCTCCTCGCATCCCCGCTTCCTCTTCCTCTCAGAACTCTCTTGTGGTTTCTATTTTCTTCTCTCAAGAACACAAGGACACACACCATGAAACAAAACCACACGCACACACACTTCACCAGGAGACAACTAGCTTTGCCTTCGCTCCTGGTGAGAACACATGTACTACATTTTTCTCTTCTCATTAGCTTGACCAAACTGATTCCAAGACTTAATAACCTGCACACACGTACTGCCAGAGCAACAACCTGCCCGGCTTCTATGCCACCTATGCATACTCCACAAACCACTAACACATGACCTGCTCTCACTCTGAAAATCACTCCAGGATGCACAAGACTAGGACATCATGCAAACGCACACGCACCAAGCTAGCTACTAACCTCACATGCAGCTAACTAACAAAGGTACTCACTCGGCTACTACTTGAACTGAGCAAACTACATGCATGCACTAGCTAACAACCCAAACACAGGCACATACCATTACCGGGTCACCCAGCTCAACCTACTTGACGTATAGCCCGTCATGCTCCAGCCTTACCACGTCTTACCGCTTCTCACGGCATCACCGTATCACACGGCACCACCGGTTATATCGTCCTCGCACGGCAGCTGGATGTCTCACCTCTATTCCGTGGACAACTGAAGCTTCATTGACCTACACCGTCGTATGACCGTCTAAACTACATGATGTGCACACATGCATGTGCCGCATGTGCACAAGGCACATGACAAGATTATCTCCAACAGTACATGTGTGGCTAATTCAGAAAATTGCTTAAACTAGAAGATACCCCGCGCGTTGCTGCGGGATTCCAAACACTTATTTTCGGATAGAATGATCATAAATAAGGGGTGAAAACATTAAGATTCAGTTCCATACGAAAAACCACTATATATCAGTGCACCAAAAATTTGAGAACATACTGGATATTAATGATACCTTAAAGTAGTGTTCCCCTAAAGTAACATGAAAGTACATTGGTAATTGTATTCATAATACATATTGGTTGGCCAATTGTTCCTAGCTAGACCTAGCAACATATGAAGAGCCTGATCTCAAATCCATGCAAATTCTACTGATTTAATATTGATAAGGATCTTGTTCCAAAAATATTTATAAGAATATACTAAGACAAAGGTATTTGAATGAACTAAAAAGAGGTGTGCCCTTGGCTGCCACATATGAGAAACGGAAGGAGGTTATTAACACCAAAAAGTTTCATTTCAAGAAGCAAGCACGTGGTTTGCAAGTCTAATATGCTAATCACTTCACAGAACTTCTTCATGTCCTGGAATAGGAACACATCCAATGGGAACTTCTGGACACCCGTCCACGGTATCCCCATGGGACATTCCATCCTTTGAGCTGACTTAAACACTCCCAGCTTCAGCACCGCTGCCAAACGTCTTGGCATGGAAAATCCTGAGCTGGATCAAACATAATGATTAGTACTCCCAAGTCACAGCCATTAGCGAATGAAGAAAACAAATGAATCATAAACTTCTAAAGATCTTTCAGGCTGATAGGATGGCACTGGATGCTGTAGCACCCATCAGATCCCCTGACATGCTAAGAAGGGAAGTCAAAGGTGACCCTTCACAAAACGGACGCCAAGATTATGAAAGAAAAAGGAAACAAAAACAGACATGCCCATGCTCAGCCTTCACGCCGTTGTTGATTCGCCAGCGCCGCCAGTGATTTTTTGTCTTGCCTGCATGTTTGTCCGCTCATCATTTTCCATGTCTCCGGTCGTTCGAAAGGAATATGAAAGCTGATGGCTCGGAGGAAAGTACTACCAGAGGCTCGCCGGCGAAGATGATGACGAGCAATCCGAGAACCAGAGCGCCAAGAAGCCAGGCTGGCTAATTGCACACCAGCGGCTACTGCAGCTGCACACATATTCAATTTAGTCGATCTGTGCAGTGCAAATATGGGATTGATATCTCCTTGCCGAAGTAGAAATTCACTGGCGTGAGCCGGGGAGGAAGACGCATGGGAATTGGGAACGTATCACGCCAGGGAGGAAGACGCATGGGAATTGGGAACGTAGCACAATAAACCGGCCGCTCGACTGCCTCATCAATTAATCCTTTGGATTAAATGTATGAAATAGTGGGAGGATGAAACAGAAGGGCATATACGAGATTTAATGGATGGTGGCTGGAACATTATGGAAAGGACCCGATGGGAAAACACTTCATCAGGGAGTAAGCCAGCAAGCGATCGGGTGTGAGGGTGTAGTACAGAAAATAATGAAGAGGCGTGGGTGGGAATATTGCTGAGGTGAGTATATTCTGACCTGGACATGCTGCATGGGTTGCTCCTATTTAGTATTGATGATGTGCCATGGTGATGACGTGGATGGTGTGCATGTTGAGAGAATAGGTAGAAATGGGGAGCAACATCTTAAGAATGTTAGATGTATTTAATTGTCATAAGGAATAAATCCTTTTTATCCTTCCCCACCTCATAAGCATACCGGATTAAATGTCTTAACTACATGTGGCAGAAATGAGATTTTCGATAAAAATAATGTATTAATGTGAAGAAGATACCAATTATACTAAGCCTCTGCACCAACATAATGACCAGAACTAGTCTAGACATTAAGGACACACACAGCAAAAAGAAAAAAAAAGAAAGAGAAAGAAAAAAGACCCTGCCACAATGATCAATCACTTGCAGCAATCGGACCCAAACTACCAATACAACACCCAGAACTACGGAAGAGGTGCTTCAAAGACGATGCCTCCAAAAAGGGAACAATGCACAAGCACCGTGCATTACAAGGAAAATGAATATCCAATGGATATTTAACATTCCCAGATAATATGTGTCATTTCAAGTGACTACTTATAATGAGTAACCGTCGTACTGATAATTAACCCGGTACGTGCAATGAGTGTGGTCTTAATTCCATAAAATGTTATATATGTGTGGTCGCCCCAATATGACATATAATATTTAATTTTTTAAGCCGCTATACAATTCCATAGACTATATTATGAAAGACTGTCATTATGTCATGGTTATTCGTGCAAGGGAAATTTCACGATGCATTATAATACACCAGAGCACGTGTATTATATGGGTGATCTAACGGATAAAACTAATTGGGCCTTTTTAAAGTCCAAGGGTGATGTCTACTACATAACCTTCTTCTTGTAGACATTGTTGGACCTCCAAGTGCAGAGGTTTGTAGGACAGTAGCAAATTTCTCTCAAGTGTATGGCCTAAGGTTTATACATCCATGGGAGGCGTAGGATGAAGATGGTCTCTATCAAACAACCCTGCAACCAAATAACAAAGAGTATCTTGTGTCCCCAACACACCCAATACAATGTTAAATTGTATAGGTGCACTAGTTCGGCAAAGAGATGGTGATACACGCGAAATATGTATGGTAGATATAGGTTTTTGTAATTTGAAATTGTAAAAACAGCAAGGTAACTAATGAGAAAAGTGAGCACAAACGGTATTGCAATGCTTCGAACCAAGGCCTAGGGTTCATACTTTCACTAGTTCAAGTTCTCTCAACAATAATAACATAATTGGATCATATAATATCCCTCAACAAGCAACAAAGAGTCATTCCAAAGTCACTAATAGCGGAGGACAAATGAAGAGATTATTGTAGGGTACGAAACCACCTCAAAGTTATTTTTTCCAATCAATCCATTCGGCTATTCTTATAAGTGTCACAAACAGCCCTAGAGTTCGTAGTAAAATAACACCTTAAGACACACATCAACCAAAACCCTAATGTCACCTACATACTCCACTATCACCTCAAGTATCCGCGGATATGATTATACAATATGCATCAGACAATCTCAAGATACTCCAATGTCACCTCAAATATCCGCGATTATGACTATACGATATGCATCACACAATCTCAGATTCATCTATTCAACCAACACAAAGAGCTTCAAAGAGTGCCCCAAAATTTCTACCGGAGAGTCAAGACGAAAACGTGTGCCAACCCCTATGCATAAGTTCACAAGGTCACTGAACCCGCAAGTTGATCATCAAAACATACATCAAGCGGATCACGTGAATATCCCATTGTCACCACAGATAAGCACATGCAAGACATACATCAAGTGTTCTCAAATCCTTAAAGACTCAATCCGATAAGATAACTTCAAAGGGAAAACTCAATCCATTACAAGAAGGTAGAGGGGGAGAAACATCATAAGATCTAACTATAATAGAAAAGCTCACGATACATCAAGATCGTGCCATATCAAGAACACGAGAGAGAGAGAGAGAGAGAGAGAGAGAGAGAGAGAGAGAGAGAGAGAGAGAGAGAGATCAAACACATAGCTACTTGTACATACCCTCAGCCCCGAGGGTGAACTACTCCCTCCTCGTCATGGAGAGCACCGGGATGATGAAGATGTCCACCAGTGATGATTTCCCGTCTGGCAGGGTGCCGGAACAGGATCCCGGTTCGTTTTTGATGGCTACAGAGGCTTGCGGCGGTAGAACTCCCGATCTAGGTTATTTTCTGGAGGTTTGGGGATTTATAGGAGAGGTTGGCGTCGAGAACAAGTCAGGGGCCCCACGGAGAGTCCATGAGGCACAGGGGCGCGCCCTCCACCCTCATGGGCCCCACGAGACTCCCCTCCGACAACTTTTGGTTCCAGTATTTTTTATATTTTTCAAAAAAATCTCCGTTGATTTTCATCGCATTCTGAGAACTTCTATTTCTGCACAAAAACAATACCACGGTAGTTCTGCTGAAAACAGCGTCAGTCCGGGTTAGGTCTAATCAAATCATACCAAAATCATGTAAAAATATTGTAAACATGGCATGAATACATCAAAAATTATAGATACGTTGGAGACATATCAAAGGGTATTTTCAATCTAAAAGATTGTTGAACTTTAATTGGTCCAATTCAGTCCAAGGGTATTCCCATCCTAAATTTTTCAATTCACTTAATTGCATTAACATTGCACTTAATTATAACACCACGTCATCGTGTGTGGTCATATGAATTTGGGTTCGAGCGGTTCATCATCTCCTCTTGGGCTCTAATCTCTGGTGAACACATCGACACCCTCGATCGCCGCCGATCGCCACCGCGCACTCGCCGTGGAACTCCGGCTCCTCCTCCTACTCCACCCTCCATCGCACATGAGCCCCCCCCCCCAGTTTATGCGGCGCCAGATCTTCCGACGAGCCGCCTAATCCCCTCCTTCCCAGGTCTGATGCCTCCTTCCCTAACGCGAGGCCAAATCATCCTCATCATCGTGCATCAAGTTTATCACGCCGGATCTTCACACCTACCTATCAGATGTAAGTGCCTAGCCATCACTAATCTAGTCTGGTCCCTTCTGCATAGTACCAATAGGTTCAGATTTGATTAGCATTTAGGATATGTGATATGAGGTTTAGGGTTTAGGGTTTGAGGAAGTTGTGACTAGATTTCGAGTGAAAGGAAGTGTAATTGGGATTTAGTTAGGACATATTGAAGGACTTACTTAGGGTTATGTGGCATGAGAAAGTTGTAAGAAGATTTGGATTCACAAAAAAGTTATTTTCGATTTAGTTAGGAGATATTTTTTAATTGAGTTTGGAGTTATTTTTTATTTAGTTAGGAGATAATTTTGAATGGAATTTTTTAGTTATTTTTTATTTGGTTACGAGATACTTGATCTATGAGGGTAGATTTATCACGGAATTTGAAGGATTAATGGAAGACTACAGTAATGAATTTAGCGAAACCTGCATACATGAAGCATTATGTGATATCCTTACATCATAGACCGAAGAAATCAAATCTTCAGTTACAGCAAGTATAATCAATCAAATATTTTTGGATTTAGTTAGGGAATATTTCATACTTACTTAGAGCTTCCGAAGGACTAAGTTAGGTACATGAATTCGATATGAAAAAAAATTGAGTGTTTAAGCAGAGTAGTGCATAATTATTTTGTATGCTATCCATCTGTAATATTGACTATCTATTTTCGTTGGCAGCATAATGGCATGGATGATAAAGGCAAGGATGATATGGACAAGGTTGATAGAGGCAAGAAAGCAAAGACATGGATGATAAGTACAATTATTTCGTAGGCATGGACCACAAAGGAATTGATGGTATGTGCATGGATTATAAGTATAATGAGGATGCATGCAAGGATGGCATAGACATGGATGGTAATGACATGGATGATGTACGCATGCAAGGGAAATGAATTGATGATAAAGGCATGGGTGGTACAAACGTACATACAGACCTGAATGAGTATATGGAATACTTAGAGATCATGAAGAAGACTTTCAGGATTGAGGAAGAAGCCTACATGTTCTACGTAGGCTATGCGAGAAAAAAATGTTTTGGTGTTACAAAGGACGATCTGAAGTATAGATGTTCGAGACAAAATGCATACAGAAGGACATACAAGTGTTGCAAACAAGGATGCGGGCTGATGTCTACTACGCAACCTTCTCCTTGTAGACATTTTTGGGCCTCCAAGTGCAGAGGTTTGTAGGACAGTAGCAAATTTCCCTCAAGTGGATGACCTAAGATTTATCAATCCGTGGGAGGTGTAGGATGAAGACGGTCTTCCTCAAGCAACCCTACAACCAAATAACAAAGAGTCTCTTGTGTCCCCAACACACCCAAAACAATGGTAAATTGTATAGGTGCACTAGTTCGGCGAAGAGATGGTGATACAAGTGCAATATAGATGGTAGATATAGGTTTTTGTAATCTGAAAAATATAAAAACAGCAAGGTAACTAATAATAAAAGTGAGCGTAAACGATATTGCAATGGTAGGAAACAAGGCCTAGGTTTCATACTTTCACTAGTGCAAGTTCTCTCAACAATAATAACATAACTGGATCATATAACTATCCCTCGATATGCAACACAGAGTCACTCCAAAGTCACTAATAGTAGAGAACAAACGAAGAGATTATTGTAGGGTACGAAGGGCCAGTTCTTTTGGGCGATTCTCCCAAAATCAACCCCCTCCTCAGCTTCTTCCAAAATCGTCACTCTATATTTTTTTTACAATCCTAGCAATTAGACTTTAACTAAATAAGATTGTAAAAAAAAATTGAAGTGACAATTCTGGGAAAAGCTGGGGAGGGCGGCGATTATGGGAGAATCGCTCAAAAGAACTGGGCCGAAACCACCTCAAAGTTATCCTTTCTGATCGATCTATTCAAGAGTCCCTAGTAAAATAACACAAAGCTATTCTTTCCGTTCGATCTATCATAGAGTTCGTACTAGAATAACACCTTAAGACACAAATCAACCAAAACCCTAATGTCACCTAGATATTCCAATGTCACCTCAAGTATCCGTGGGTATGATTGTACGATATGCATCACACAATCTCAGATTCATCTATTCAACCAACACAAAGTACTTCAAAGAGTGGCCCAAAGTTTCTACCGAAGAGTCAAGACGAAAATGTGTGCCAACCCCTATGCATTAGTTCACAAGGTCACTGAACCCGCAAGTTGATCACCAAAATGTACATCAAGTAGATCACGTGAATATCCCATTGTCACCACAGATAAGCACATGCAAGACATACATCAAGTGTTCTCAAATCCTTAAAGACTCAATCCGATAAGATAACTTCAAAGGGAACACTCAATCCATTACAAGAGAGTAGAGGGGAAGAAACATCATAAGACCCAACTATAATAGCAAAGCTCGCGATACATCCAGATTGTATCACCTCAAGAACACGAGAGAGAGAGAGAGAGAGAGAGAAAGAGAGAGAGAGAGAGAGAGAGAGAGAGAGAGATCAAACACATAGCTACTGGTACATACCCTCAGCCCCGAGGGTGAACTACTCCCTCCTCGTCATGAAGAGTGCCGAGATGATGAAGAGGGCCACCGGTGAGGGATCCCCCCTCCGGCAGGGTGCCGGAACAGGGTCCCGATTGGTTTTTGGTGGCTTCAGAGGCTTGCAGCGACAGAACTCCCAATCTATTGAGTTCCTTGATGTTTTTGGGGTATATGGATATATATAGGCGAAAGAGGTCGGTCAGGGAAGCCACAAGGGGCCCGTGAGGGTGGGGGCGCGCCCAGGGGGTAGGGCACACCCTGGACCCTCATGGCCACCTCGTTGCTTCCCTGACGTCTACTCCAAGTCTCCTGGATTGCATTTGTTCCAAAAATAACTCTCCCAAAGGTTTCATTCCATTTGGACGCTGTTTGATATTCCTTTTCTACGAAACACTGAAATAGGCAAAAAAAAACAGCAATTTGGACTGGGCCTCTGGTTAATAGGTTAGTCCCAAAAATAATATAAAAGTGTATAATAAAGCCCATAAACATCCAAAACAGATAATATAATAGTATGAATACTTCATAAATTATAGATACGTTGGAGACGTATCAGCATCCCCAAGCTTAATTCCTGCTCGTCCTCGAGTACGTAAATGATAAAAGAAATAATTTACGAAGTGTGAATGCTAGCAGGTGCACAAGTTTGATCAATGATAATTTCAATCGCCTTTTCTAGCATCATTATATGTCATAATAGTAGCTCATCTCATAAAACTTCTCAGGATCAAGTAACAAGCTATTCACATGTTAAAGCATAGACCATAAACTTTCTTGAAAACTAGCAAACTATGTTCTCAGTCATCAAACAATTGCAATTCATCTTATTTTCAGGAAGGGTCTATGTCAGAGCTTTGATTGAGCAAATCCCACATACTCAACTATCATATAGTCTTCCATGGTTGCTACCACTCAAAGCATATTTTTAGAACAAATAGCATCGATCGAACACAGAGAAGAGATAGGGGCTTAATGTTTCGCCTCCCAACTTACTTATCATATAGATAATTGTCAACAATAATAGTTCATGATCAAATATATTTGAATGGCCATATATGCTTAGATATTTTCTCATCACATTATGCTTGCCAACTAAAGAGTAGGTTGGAATGAGAAGGAATACTACTGACTCTTGCATAAAAGTAGAAGATAGGCCCTTCACAGAGGGAAGCAGGGATTTGCAGAGGTGCCAGAGCTCGAAGCTTTTACTCAGAGATGAAAATAATTTTGAGAGGTATGCTTTCATTGTCAACATAACAACCAAGAGTTCCCAATATCTTCCATACTAGATACATTATAGGCGGTTACCAAACAGAAAGGTAAATATTTTACTCCCCCTCCACCAACAATCACACTCCACGGCTTGTCCGGAAGAACAGGTGCCGTCCAACTATCAACAATCCTGGGGAAGTTTTGTTTAAATTATTTGCGATTTGTTTTTGATCTTTTGATCATAGGACTGGGCATCCCAGTTACCAGCCATTTTTCTCGTGAATGATGAGCGGAGTCCACTCATCGTGAGAATAACCCACCTAGCATGGAAGATACTGACAGCCGCTAGTCGCTACATGAGCGATTCGGGCATACAAAACAGATTATTATTTGAAGGTTTAGAGTTTGGCACATGCAAATTTACTTGGAACAGCAGGTAAATACCGCATATAGGTAGATATGCTGGACACTCATGGAAGAAACTTGGTTCAAGGAATTTTGCTGCACAAGCAGTATTCCCTCTTAATACAAATATTTTAGCTAGCAAAGGATTCTAAATAGCAAGCACCACATGTTGGAGGATCTATAAAAATATAACTTCTATACAAATATACCCAAGCATAACTCATTATGTTGTCTTCCTTGTCCAATTTCAACTAATTTTCTCAGGTTTGAAAATAATTAATGGGGCTCACAATCATAGAAGATGTCTAAGATAGTATATTTATATGTGAAATCTCTCTTCCTTTAATATTCTTTCATGAATTGTTCAAGTGACCAATACAATGTTTGCTAACCTTCAATAAATTTACCACCTCTACTTCTTAGATGTGAAGTCATTACTCCCCATGGGATAAGCATATGAAACATATATAATTTCAGATTTATGATATTCAAATCATTCAACCATTTACTCATAGGATATAAGTGAAGCACACTAGTAAATGACAAACTACTCCAAAAAGATATAAGTGAAGATCAATGAGTAGTTAAATAATATGTAGCTATGTGAAGACTCTTTCTCATTGAAGAATTTCAGATCTTGAGATTTTATTCAAACAACAAGCAAAACAAAACAAAATGACGCTCCAAGCAAAACACATATCATGTGGTGAATAAAAATATAGCTCCAATTAAAGTTACCGATGAACGAAGACGAAGGAGGGGATGCCATCCGGGGCATCCCCAAGCTTAGGCTCTTGGTTGTCCTTGAATATTACATTGCGGTGCATTGGAGTTCTGCCGGTCTAACCTGACGTCTACTTCAAGTCTCCTGGATTGCGTTTGTTCCAAAAATAACTGTCCCGAAGGTTTCATTCCGTTTGGACTCCATTTGATATTCCTTTTCTGCGAAACACTAAAATAGGCAAAAAAACAGCAATTTGGACTGGACCTCCGGTTAAAAGGTTAGTCCCAAAAATAATATAAAAATGTATAATAAAGCCCATAAATATCCAAAACAGATAATATAATAGTATGAATACTTCATAAGTTATAGATACGTTGGAGACGTATCACGGGCCCTTAAGCACTTTAATAGAGCCGAAAGAAAAAAGAACACCGAGTGGTCTTTCTCGGTGTGGGTGTCACGCTCTTTTTTTGGTTGAGCTACAAGATAGCAATGGCCTCTAGTTCGTCAAGAATTTTGTGGACAAGCATAACCATCTGTTTGTCCCTGCTAACCTGGCTGCCTACTTATCGACTCATCCTAGAATGACTCATGCGCAAAAGGTCGATGTCATCGAGTATGCTGTCGGTGGACTTCAAACACATCAGATTATGAATGTAATGGAGAAGAACGCCGGATGTCCCGACAAGCATGGATTTATAGATCGGAACCTATATAACCATGTTTCAATACAGAAGTAGCACATGATAGAAGGTAGTGATGCCAGATATTTGCTGACATATATGCCAGCAAAGAGAAGAGCAGACCCGGAATTCAAATACACAACAGACAGCGAAGGCCATTTGAGGAACATATTCTGGGTTGATTCACAATCCCGGGTTGACTATGTTGCCGTTGGTGGTGTCCTGTTGTTCAACAGTACATATCGGTCTAACAAGTACATGCTTCCATTTGTCCCATTTGTGGTCTGAACCATCACTGCAACACAACTTCTTTGGGGTTGGTCTAGTGTCAGACGAGACAGTTGCCTCATACAAGTGGCTTTTCTTCATGTATTTTTGGAGGCAACGTCCCAGATGCCACCCATTTCAGCAATCGCCGATGGGGATGGTTCGATGGCTAAAGCAATAGCTATTGTCTGGACCGGAATAGATCACCATTTGTGCGCATGGCATATCAAGGAGAATATGGTGATGAACCTCTGGAAGAAAAAGTTGGAGGAATTTAGGAAATTCATTTACTGTCGTTGGGATGTTGATGAGTTTGACGAAAAATAGGAGGCTTATAAGGTTCGGTTCAAAATAAAACCATGGGTTAACAGGATGTACGAGCTGAGATATAAATGGGTTGCGGCATACACAAAGGGTAGATATTTCCTAGGTATGGTGAGTAATCAGAGGAGTGAGTTTCTCAACTCAAGGCCTCATGTGCGCCTGAACAGGAAGATGTAAGTTGTTGATTACTTGTAGCATGTTGAGCACCGTGTATCCATAATGTGTAAGAATGAAGCACCATTAGACGCAGTAGCATCACATACAATACCCTTCACTAAGCTGAGTGCACACCCTCTGGAGATTGATGCCTCTTATATTTATACTCTTGTGATGTTTCTAGAGGTAAAGCCTCAGATTGTCGAAGGAACAAATTGGCAGGTCACAGATCGGGCGGGGTATGATGGTTTGGTCAAGTATGGAGTTTTGCACAAACTCCCATACGATAAAGTCCCATATGCCAAGGATGTTAGAGAATTGCAAGGTAAGGATGGTAAGGGCTCGGATGCTAAGGTTCCTACAGTCTTGGAAGGTAAGGATGGTAAGGACTTGCATGAAAATAAACTTGGATGGTAAGGATCCCAATGACTTTGAAGGTAAGGACGGTGTGGACTTGGATGCAAAAAACCTGGATGGTATGGATCCCAATGACTTGGAAGGTAAGGATGGTAAGTAGTTGGATGCAAAAAAGTTGGATGCACAAGGCTTGGATGCTAAGTCTGTGGATGTTAGATATGACGTGACTTGTCTCTTCAGATTAGCAAGAATGGATGCTGCAACTTGTAAATGTTGAAAGTTGAAAAGTGAGGATTACCCATGCACACATATATTTTGCATTCTGGATCATCTTGGTGTACGCACATTTCCAAAAAAATTGAGAAGAAAAGTTGGACAATGCATGCCAAGCTAGTGTTCCCTTCTTCGAGGACTATGAATACTAATGTATGGTTTGATCACATGAATACGTATCATCAACTACACAACATGGCTAGTGACGCTTTATTCCCAACCGCAGCTAGCGATTCACAGTCAGAACAGGTGATGCGGTTCCTCTGGAATATATTTGTTGATGGAGAAAAAACTGATTTGGATGAAGGCCAGAAATCATTTGTTCCTTTGTCGGCATACTACTATGCTGCTTGCGAATGATGCACTAATGACATGGAAAATCCAATCAAAATTGTTCCAAAAGAGAGACCAACTACCGAAGAATCCAACCAGATAATTAAATCTAGGCGCGAGCGGATGAGAGGAAAAAAAGCAATGAAATTAGTGCACAGGTTTATCTCATTTCTCATTTCCATACATGCTTACAGTGTTAGTATGTTCTCTGGGAGAGTATTCACACATTTTTCTTCAATTTATGCAGCATTTTTTTTGGAGAAATCAAAGGGCACATGGAGGAGGAAGCGAAAAGAGAATGACTTGGAGATAGAAGAAGAGACAGATTCAGATACATAAGAAGAGGAAGATTCCGATATAGAAGAAGAGGAATATTCAAATACAGAAGAAGAGAATATTTGGATGTAGAAGATGGTGGGCTGAGTAGGGCTAGGAAGAGACCATTGAAGGATGGTAGGCTGCAAAAGGTTACGAAGAGACCATTCAAGGATGGTGGGCTGCAGAATGGTAGGAAGAAACCATTGGAGGATGCAGAAGAAGATTATGCAAAACCAAACAAGTGGACATTTAGCACAATTATGCGTAGTTAAATATTCTTTCGAATGTTGGCTGCCTATTCATCTTTGTTCAATCAATCTATGTATCATCATAAAATTTAATCTTGCAAATAACCACCTCGATTCTTCCGAACCGTTCTTCATCTTCAGTCGTTGGTCTTGAAAACTGGTTCAACAAATCTTCTCATCTTCGATCTTGAGGATCGCCGAAATGCATTCGACGAGTTTACACATCGGGTATCCGAGGAGCCCCTTTAAGTTTCCGGCATTTATCAATTCCTTGTTATTTTTATGCCACACCTCGGGTTTGAAGTTGTTCCCGGGCGGCAGCGTCCTCTTGCGTCCGAGCTCCAACGCCGGAGTGCATTCGAGGTATCTTTTGCAGCCGAGCACCAATGCCGGACTGCTTCCCAGCTCTAACGCCGGAATGTATCCGAGCTCCAACGCCGGACTATGTATCCGAGCTCCAACGCCGGACTGTATACGAGCTCCAACGCCGGACTATGTATCCAAGCTCCAACGCCGGACTGTATCCGAGGTGTCGTAAATCACCTTGGTTCAAAGAAGTTTGAAGGAGTTTAGCCGAGCTTAATGCCGGAAATGCCCTCTATGGAGCCAGCCACTAGCGCCCGAGCTTTATGCCGGACTGCCTCCGAGGTGGTGCACCACCCCGAATGTGGGCCGATTTTTGTCAATATTTTTGATTGGTGCAATTTATTCTCTGCCTAGATACATAGCCAGTAGCCCTCAAGGTGGGTATCGGTCTAAAACCAGTGATGTGCATGAAGGATGACATAAGACCGCTGATCCCCGTAGCCGCTGAGACTCAGGTTGATTTGCAAAATCGGTCTGAGGATCAAGTCCTAGCTCGGCAGAATACTTCGGGACACAAAAAGCGGCGTGCTTAGTCCTCAAGACTCAGTTTGGGTGCGGCTGACCAACCTGAGGATCAAAATCTCCTCGGAGACTGTATTACACTTAAAATTTTATGCATTGGACAGGTAATGCAGTAGCCCCCGAGACACTGGTCGGGTGGCAACACAAGATCAGGGGATCGATGTGCCCCTTTAATATTTGTAAATAATAAGCCCGAAGCCCAGTAGCCCCCGAGCCTTAATGCGAGCACGGGTGGCCGAATTAAGGATTGATATCCATAGTAAAATCACAAATTATGTGTAATGACTCTATGTATCCAAGTACTTTACGTTATTAATGCTCGGATCCGCATTGTACAAAACTTTGTTGACCGACCATGGGCTTCCACCTCCTCGGCCAATAGCCGAGGAGTGTTTGTCCTACTTTATAAAGCCTTTATGAGGGCAAAGATTTACAACAAACAAGGCAATCTGGCCATATGGTTTTATAAACAAACGTACGCGGAGAGACATGTTATATTACTGTTTAACAGAAGAAATGTCTTCCAAAAAAAATAGTCCCGCTATCGGTTCCTTTCTTTGGGTTGTCATGCTAAGCATGATCATGAAACCTTTGCTCCGATGTAAGAGCAAAATATCGAGGATTTAGTTTGGGAGGCCAGTTAATAGCCCCCGGTAGTGTTTGGCGACAGTCGAGGTCAAGCCGTAAACACTTCGGCCATTGTTATGAATGGCCTGTCGTTTAACACCGTCATCGGATCGCTGACCAGTTTACGCTTATTGTGACAGTCATTTTTCGGCTTTCTCCACTGAGGTGCTTAACCATGTGAGCTGGAAGCACAATCGCAGTGGTTCTCCCTTTGCACACCTAGCCGAACAAAGCGGAACGTAGGAGGCAAGTGCAGGAGCCGGGCAACCCAACTATTGACCGAAGACACAATTCGAAACCGATGCATATATAGCAATATCCAAGAATGTTTTTGCCGAATCTCTAAAGGTGTCCGGCGTTGCACTGCGAGACTTGTGCTGAAAACACACAAATAGTTTAAAAAGTGCCATAAGCTTGGAAAACCAAAAAACGTCAGTAACAACTTGACGTCCGAACGAGATCAAGTGTTCGTGCCAATCCGAAATTGGCCTTAGCAGAAGAAGTGCTTCTGTCGTGCTTTAACATGATACATCCTCTCTCGAGACTTCAAGCGGGTCAGCCTACGGCTTCAACCTCCTATCCTGAGGGCGGAGTACTTCTCATTAGGTCAGTTTAGCAAACTAAACTCTAGCGGCTTTGAGAGAGAAATTAGGCTCCCCTGCTAGTGACCACACCCTCGTGTCGAAAAAAGGAGTGATAGATAATAATAATAATAATAAAACTTTGCAACGACTAAGAAGAGGAACACTTATCATAAAACGGCTCATATAAATTTAAGATCCCCCAAGTGACTTGGGTAAAAGAATGATTGCATGTACCGAAGTACTTATATCATATCTATGTTCAACCGAACTTTAAACGCGTCTTAATCGACCGTCGGCTTCTCCCTCTTCGTTCAAGGACCGAAAAGTGTTATGTACTCCATCTGTCGAGAATATCGACGGTGTTTCCAATAACCACGCAATCAGGCCATAAGGCTGTAATAGACAAAGCGCGCTCAGGGAACTTATGCTATATTACTGCGAAGTGTAAGAAGTATCTTCGAAGAAAAATAGTACCCCCACCGATACCTTTCTTGGGTTCTCATTGTTATTATGAGACTTGTGCAATAGATTTTTTGTACTCATGAGTTCAGTTGTGTGCCGACCATCATTGAAAACTATAAGAGCGCTAGCTTTCGGCTTCACCCAGTCTGAGGTCCGGCTCGGATGACCCGATCGTGACAATCGCAGAGGTGCTCCCTTTACTCCCTAGCCGAACAATCGGGAACGTAGGGGTAAACACAGGAGCGAGGCAACCCAGCTTGCAAATCGCTTAAGTCAATATGGTGCATATTGTGGCGTAATACACGAACAAGGAACGAAGCCGTACAAGTATAATCATATGCAAGAGGAAAAGCTTCATGAAGGAAGCCCCCAAATGAATTGGGTATTTGAATTTATGCATCACAAACAAAGTTTGGAGAAGAAAATTTTTTACAAGCAACATTTTTCCAAAAAAGTATAATGCTTGGTCGAACCGAACACAAGTTAGAAATTAAAGCTTTGAGCATGAAAGAGACTTAGCTGGTTAATGTGTTCGGTATTGATGACGCGGTCCGAGCTTGATACGGGACAAGGTTCCATCCCCCAAGCCGGTTCCAAGGTGGCGGAGCGGAGAGCTCGACACGCCGAAGTGGTGACATAGCACGGTCAATGCAGACCGGCAGAGTGACGCCAAAGTCCTGTGCACAAAAAATGGTGCAAACTGGAGATAATAGTAATAATGATAAAAAAATCGTTGCATAATAAATAATTTATGCAAAGTGAGTAATAAAAGAAATATGGCCTGGCGCCAAAGTCACGGGTCGGTCCGAGCTCCGGATGCGGCGTTCGCCGGACTATGTACGGAAACTGACCGAACCATCATGTGACTATCGTTAATGCGGCCACCATTTGATAGACCTGGTTTATTTGTTGTAGCAATCCGAAGGAAGGTGATTCCCAAAATTGGGACTCGATCCGTGCACCCATTGCCTGATGGGCGATAAAACGACGGCATGGCAATGCTGGCAAAGGTTGGCACGCCGAGGCAAAGCCCTCGGTCCAGCTAACGTGACGGAGCTGGTCGGCTAGTGACGCCGAAGTGTCCGGAGTAGGTTGATGAAGAGATGGCAAAGCCCCCGGTCCAGCCGAGATGTCGAAGTAGGTCGGCGTGATGGACACCAGCTTGAAGAAGCAATAGTGCGGCCCTGCCGATGCAGGTCGTGACGTGGTCGATGCCGTCTTGATGAAGCGACCGTGCGGCGATGCCGGTATGCCCGCTCCGTGTAAATCCGTGGGGCGGCGACGTTGGTAATGATTTATCCTTCGCCATTCCGGACTCTTGTTCGGCTTGCCGAGATGATGATCCGAAGAAGTTGAGCTCAGCTCAACAAAGTGACGACGTGTGTAGCGCAGGTCGGCAGCCGTGGAGCAATATTGCCGGACTGGTTTGACACCAGCATGATATTGAAGATCATGTTCAAAAGATTTTAAAGTAAGTGGGATGTGTTCGGGAACAAAACACAATACCCCATACAAAACTTCCTTCAAAAAGGATGTCCGAAATCCCGTTCGTAAAAAGGACGAACTCGGGTCGGATTTGTTTTCGCGCAGAAAACAGATCCGAAAAGTGATGCACTAATCGGAAGGTTCCCGGAGTTTGGACGGTCGGATCGAGCTGACATTTTGAGGGGTGGTAGATACAAGAATTCCGCGGTCGATCAACGGTTGGATCTTCCGCACGAGGTCCGAGCTAGAAGCTGGACACCACACCCTAAACTCGTCCAGATTCTCGTCCAGATTTGACAGGGCTCCGGTATATCGTAGATTGTCGGAGATTCCTCCATCGGAACTCGACGAAATTTAGCGTGGCTGTTGTAGACGTAATTCCTCACTATTCCAGCGAAGCAATCGTCAAACCGACGCTCGAGGAGGCGGTGACGGCGGATACAAGTTCGCTGTCCAGAAAAACAGCACGGTCGCCCGAGGGCAATGTTGACGTTGAGCCCCCGGGCTCCCTGGATGATTCCTCCATGATCTTGATAGAGATCGGAGCTGATGTTGATGAAGGCCCTCATCCGAACATGACGATCGGAGGTAGGGCGCAGTCCTTGGTCGAACCAAGGTGACCAGTCGAGCTGGTGACGAAGATGCCGAAGTCGCAGTTGATCTGCAGGCGAGCCATCGACCCTTTGCCGAACACACATCGGATCTCTCAATGAAAGCACCAATGTCGGTGTCAAAACCGGCGGATCTCGGGTAGGGGGTCCCGAACTATGCGTCTAGGCTGATGGTAACAGGAGACAAGGGACACGATGTTTTTACCCAGGTTCGGGCCCTCTCGATAGAGGTCAAACCCTACTCCTACTTGATTAATATTGATGATATGGATAGTACAAGAGTAGATCTACCACGAGATCAGAGAGGCTAAACCCTAGAAGCTAGCCTATGGTATGATTGTTGTTCGTGTCTATCGACTAGTCTGGCCTCGGTTTATATAATGCACCAGAGGCCTAGGATAACAAGAGTCCTAGCCGAATACGCCGGGGGGGAGGAGTCCTTGTCTTGATCGCCAAGTCTTGTGGAATCTTCCTTGTATGCGGCAGCTGTCCGGACTGGCCCATGAGTATACGGCCATGGGGGTCCTCGGCCCAATCTAACAGATCGGGAGATGACGTGGTGAGTACCCCCTAGTCCAGGACACCGTCAGATTGACAAAGCCTTGTTTGCGTTGGGTGCAATGATTTTTTTATTTTGTCTGCAGGTGCTGCTAACGAGGTGTTGCATGGTTCTCCTACTGCATCATCCTCTCATCTTCGAGTATATCCCAACGCAACTCACAAGTAGAAAGGACGTGTGCCCTCACTAAATATTCTTCCTCCAATTCAATATCATCCACTAAGATGATGCATTGTTGGGCATACAAAATGGAGAGCTTAAAATTATGTATAAGTAACTGAATGTACATAGAAAATGGTTGGGACAACTCTGCTGGAATCTAAATGTAGGGCATTATTTAATTATAGTACATTATGTGGTAATTTGGGTCTTGTTGTCAATATTTATTTTGGAGATAAGCACAACTCCAATACAGTATCTAGTTAGGTACAAAGTAAAGCTCATAATTACTATATGTGTACAATTGGTTCCCTGCCTGATCCATGTAAAAGAACATCTAAAAAATCAATTGAGAAAGTATCATCGCTTCCTTGCTTATTTATTGAAACTGAATCTCTTTCTGTTTGGTTAGGGAAACAATATGGATTCTGATAATCATTTTCTGTTTGAGATATTTCTGTTTTCAAATGCTTCTTTTAAAGGACCATGTTCAAATGACTAACATGTGTTCTGTGGCCAAGCTATTTAACTTCTTGATTGAGGTGTTGATGGGCTGTAACTATTTGCCACTCTGAAGATCGAAAGTGTTGTTTCTTCAGGTAACATAGTACTGAGGTAAAATGATGAGAAGAATCCACACTGATGTCATTGTTTGCACAATAAAATTACTTTCTGATACACAGATCTTATTGTTATATGTGGAGATATTTTATAATGATACTTCCCTTTGACCACTGTTGAAAAAATCTTCCGATTCAATGATCTATCTCCCAATTTATCGCTACTCCTGGGGTGACAGATAAGATTATGACTTATCTTTACCGTTTATCATTTGGCCCGATTTATCGCTCTGACAAGCGATTTATCGAGAATCTACTGATAAATCGAGCCTATTCCTAGCACTGTTTTTGCCAAAACTATGTTTATTTGTGTTTTATGGACCTTGTTAAGCATTATGTACCATTGTCCTATTTTGTTTGTCATTACATAAGGATTCAGAGGCTAGTAATCAAGGAAACACTTCTATCCAATATTTTTCTGGTGTTGAATATAGCATATTTTACTGTTGGGAACCTGGAATTTGCAAAAAATGGCCGATAAATAATCGACCGATAAAATTGATTAATCGGTTGATTTCCAATTAATCTCTAATCCTGGGCTAAACGAGACGCTAATGATATAAAAGCGATATCCTCAACATTGCATTTGATAATACAGAAAATGTTTTTATTCTTGTTAATTAGAAATGAATCGATGAGAAGCAATGACCAGGCCGAATTTCTACTCAACAATTTATGGTTGATCATAAGCCTACTTATGTAGTGTATTTTTCATTAATTCTGTGTGTCCTATGGTTCTGATATTGTTCGGTCAAGATTTAGTGTTGATTTGTTAGTAACCACGTGTGAAGCTTAGCTACCATGGATATAAGTTGCATGGATGCGCCTATGTGTAAGGGAACATATTTAAATTTCTAGGCTATGCATTTATTACTTACAAGGGCTCTTTAGATTTCTAGGCTATTGATGACCCACAAGTATAGGGGATCTATCGTAGTCCTTTCGATAAGTAAGAGTGTCGAACCCAACGAGGAGCAGAAGGAAATGATAAGCGGTTTTCGGCAAGGTATTCTCTGCAAGTACTGAAATAAGTGGTAACAGATAGTTTTGTGATAAGGTAAATTGTAATGAGCAACAAGTAACAAGAGTAAATAAAGTGCAGAAAGGTGGCCCAATCCTTTTTGTAGCAAAGGACAAGCCTGGACAAACTCTTATAATAGGAAAAGCGCTCCCGAGGACACATGGGAATATCGTCAAGCTAGTTTTCCTCACGCTCATATGATTCGCGTTCGGTACTTTGATAATTTGATATGTGGGTGGACCGGTGCTTGGGTGCTGTTCTTACTTGAACAAGCATCCCACCTATGATTAACCTCTATTGCAAGCATCCGCAACTACAACAAAAGTATTATGGTAAACCTAACCATAGCATGAAACATATGGATCCAAATCAGCCCCTTACGAAGCAACGCATAAACTAGGGTTTAAGCTTCTGTCACTCTAGCAACCCATCATCTACTTATTACTTCCCAATGCCATCCTCTAGGCCCAAATAATGGTGAAGTGTTATGTAGTCGACGTTCACATAACACCACTAGAGGCTAGACTACATACATCTCATCAGAATATCGAACGAATACCAAATTCACATGACTACTAATAGCAAGACTTCTCCCTTGTCCTCAGGAACAAACGTAACTACTCACAAAGCATATTCATGTTCATAATCAGAGGGATAATAATATGCATTAAGGATCTGAACATATGATCTTCCACCAAATAAACCAACTAGCATCAACTACAAGGAGTAATCAACACTACTAGCAACCTACTAGCACCAATCCCGGACTTGGAGACAAGAATTGGATACAAGAGATGAACTCGGGTTTGGAGATGAGATGGTGCTGGTGAAGATGTTGATGGAGATTGCCCTCTCTTGACGAGAGGAGCGTTGGTGATGATGATGGTGATGATTTCCCCCTCCCGAAGGGAAGTGTCCCCGGCAGAACAGCTCTGCCGGAGCCCTAGATTGGTTCCGCCAAGGTTCCGCCTCGTGGCGGCGAAGTCTCGTCCCGAAAGGTTGCTTCCTACTTTTTTCTCATCGAAAGACTTCATATAGGGGAAGATGGGCATCAGAGAGCCAAGGGGCCCACGAGGTAGGGGGGCCCGCCCCAGGGGGGGCGCGCCCCCCACCCTCGTGAGCAGGGTGTGGGGCTCCTGGCCTTCATCTTTGGCGACGATTTTTCTTTATTTGTTTTAAGGTATTCCGTGGAGTTTCAAGACTTTTGGAGTTGCGCAGAATAGGTCTCCAATATTTGCTCCTTTTCCAGCCCAGAATTCCAGCTGACGGCATTCTCCCTCTTCATGTAGACCTTGTAAAATAAGAGAGAGTAGACATAAGTGTTGTGACATAACGTGAAATAACAGCCCATAATGCAATAAATATCGATATAAAATCATGATGCAAAATGGACGTATCAACTCCCCCAAGCTTAGACCTGGCTTGTCCTCAAGCAAAAAGCCGATAACAATAAATATGTCCTCATGTTTAGAGGTAGAGGCATCGATAAAAATAAAATATGGACATGCAGGCATCATGATTATTCTCATAACAGCAACATATATAGATTTTGTCATATGATTACTTATGTTCAAGTGATGATCTTTTCACAATGCGAAAGTATGAATCAGAAACCTTATTGAGTACCAACAAATTATAACCTCAGTCATTGAAGCAATCGCAATTTATCATAACATCGGAAAGAGTCTATGTCAGAGCTTAAAAGCAAGTCCACATACTCAACTATCACTTAGTCCTTCATAATTGCTAACACTCACGCAATACTTGTGGTTATGGAATTTTAATCGGACACAGAGAAAGATAGGGGCTTATAGTTCTTCCCCACAACCTTTTACGTCAACAATAATATTTCATGCTCCCCTACATCCAATTAGATATGTATATCATGTTCTTTCCAACACGCTGAGGTTGCCAAAGGATAAAATGAAAAAGGAAAGGTGAAGATCACCGTGACTCTTGCATAAGGTAGAGGATAATAATAAAAGATAGGCCCTTCGCAGAGGGAAGCAGAGGTTGCCATGCACTTTTATGGTTGAATGCACAAAATCTCAATGCGAAAGAACGTCACTTATATTGCCCCTTGTGATATGAACCTTTATTATGCAGTCCGTCGCTTTTATTACTTTCGTATCACAAGATCGTATAAAGCTTATTTCTCCCACACCAATCAATCATACATATTTAGAGCAATTTTTATTGCTTTGCACCGATGACAACTTACTTGAAGGATCTTACTCAATCCATAGGTAGATATGGTGGTCTCTCATGGCAAAACTGGTTTAAGGGTATTTGGAAGCACAGGTAGAATCTCTACTTGGTGCTGAGAATTTGGCTAGCATGAGGAGGAAAGGCAGGCTCAACACGTTAGAGGATCCATGACAACATACTTTATCACAGATGTAAGAAAACATAACTCATTATGTTGTCTTCCTTGTCCAACCTCAACTCTTTAGCATGTTATATTTTAATGAATGCTCCCAATCATAAAAGATGTCAATGATAATATATCTATATGTGAAACCTCTCTTTCCTTATTACTTCCTATTAATTGCAACGATGCCCAAAGCTATATTTGCCAACTCGCAACAACTTTTAATCATCATACTCTTTCTATGTGAAGTCATTACTTTCAATAAGATCAAGATGAACTCTTTGATTCTTTTATTCTTTTTCTTTTATTCACCCAAGATCATGGCAAAATAATCAAGCCCTTGACTCAACACTAAACTTTATTATATAGCTCACGGACTAGATTACAAAGAAGGATCATAAAGCAATACTCAAAACTTTATTATTCTACTAAATCAGGATACTACTAAAAGGATCGAACTAAGAAAGATGGTAAAGATAGGAGTTGTGATGGTGATAAGATACCGGGGCACCTCCCCCAAGCTTGGCAGCTGCCAAGGGGAGTGCCCATACCCATGCGATTATGTCTCCTTCTTTGGTGTTGGTGTAATATTCTTGGCGATGATTCCCCTCAAGATACGGTTCTCCTCCTCGAGCTTATTGGCTTGCTTCTTGAGGTCCATTATTTCCTTGCGAAGCTTTCCTGTAACGGCTAAAGCTCCTTGCACCCAAGGGTGTTGCATAGCTGCGGGAGAACAAGAGACACTCCTCCTCATATTTTCATAAGAAAGAAATCTAACATTGGAAGGGATAACTGAGTTTAGAATAGCTGAGCTCTCTAGTTCCCCTATCGTAAACCCAGTTCGGAGGCGAGAAGTGACTTCTTGATCTTCCATGGCATCTACCCTCATCAGGTCGGCCTCCATCTCTTCCTCCGTTGCTGGCCCAAAGTGGTCAGCGTCGCTGTTTGCCCTTGGTTCCGGTGCCGGATTAGATACCCGGCTCTCCCCGACTGACTCTTGAGATGACATCTTGCTCTAATCTGCGGTAGTAACAGCTCAAAACAAAAATAGAGGAGATTTGCGTGATACGGGAGTCAAAACCTTCGGGAGAATGTATAATGAATTTTTACAGACCAAAATACGTATCGTGCAAGAAAACGGAGTCCGGAGGGCACACGAGTTGCTCACGAGGTAGGGGGGCGCGTCCAGGGGGTAGGGCGCGCCCCCCACCCTCGTGGGGCCCTCGTGTCCTTCCCGGACTGCTAATTATTTTTCTATTTTTCTAAATATTCCAAAACGGAAAGATATTGCCTTAAAAATTGTTTTGGAGTCGGTTTACTAACCGTACCACATACCTATTCCTTTTCGGAGTCTGAAACGGTCTGGAAAGTGTCCCTTATGTATTCCTCCGGGGTTACGGTTTCAATAATATTGGTTTCAACATTTATAGGATTACCTGAAATATAGTGTTTGATCCTTTGACCGTTTACCACCTTCTGATTTGTGCCTTCGAAGTTGTTGATTTTTATAGCACCGGAACGATAGACTTCCTCGATAACGTAGGGACCTTCCCATTTAGAGAAAAGTTTTCCTGCAAAAAATCTTAGACGAGAGTTGTATAGCAATACATAATCACCTACATTAAACTCACGCTTTTGTATCCTTTTGTCATGCCATCTTTTAACTTTTTCTTTAAACAACTTAGCATTTTCATAAGCTTGGGTTCTCCATTCATCAAGTGAGCTAATATCAAATAACCTTTTCTCACCGACAAGTTTGAAATCATAGTTGAGCTCTTTAATAGCCCAATATGCCTTATGTTCTAGTTCGAGAGGTAAATGACATGCTTTTCCATAGACCATTTTATACGAAGACATACCCATATGATTCTTATATGCAGTTCTATAGGCCCATAATGCATCATCAAGTTTCTTGGACCAATTCTTTCTAGACCTATTAACAGTCTTTTGCAAAATTAATTTGAGCTCTCTATTGCTCAATTCTACTTGACCACTAGACTGCGGGTGATAAGGAGACGCAATTCTATGATTAACGTCATATTTAGCAAGCATTTTACGGAAAGCACCATGAATAAAGTGTGAACCACCATCAGTCATTAAATATCTAGGGACTCCAAACCTCGGAAAAATAACTTCCTTAAGCATTTTAATAGAAGTGTTATGATCAGCACTACTAATTGGAATAGCTGCTACCCAGTTAGTAACGTAATCAACAGCAACCAAAATATGTGTATATCCATTAGAGGCAGGAAAAGGTCCCATATAATCAAAGCCCCAAACATGAAATGGTTCAATAACAAGTGAATAATTCATAGGAATTTCTTGACGTCTACTAATATTACCAATTCTTTGACATTCATTGCAAGACAAACCAAACTTACGGGCATCTTTGAAGAGAGTGGGCCAATAAAAACCAGATTGCAATACATTATATGCAGTTCTATCTCTAGCGTGGTGTCCTCCATAAGCTTCGGAGTGACACTTGCGTAGGATCTATTCCTGTTCATGCTCAGGTACACAACGTCTAATAACACCATCTACTCCTTCTTTATAAAGATGTGGGTCATCCCAAAAGTAATGTCACAAATCATAGAAAAACTTTTTCTTTTGTTGGTATGTGAAGCCAGGTGGTATAAATTTAGCAACAATATAATTAGCATAATCAGCATACCATGTAGTGCTACGCGAAGTGCTTATGACATCTAATTGTTCATCAGGAAAGCTATCATCAATAGGTAGTGGGTCATCAAGAACATTCTCTAACCTAGATAAGTTATCTGCAACCGGGTTCTCAGCTCCTTTTCTATCAACAATATGCAAATCAAATTCTTGCAGCAAGAGAACCCATCTAATAAGTCTAGGCTTTGCATCTTTCTTTTCCATAAGATATTTAATAGCAGCATGATCAGTGTGAATAGTTACTTTAGAATCAACAATATAGGGTCTGAATTTATCACAAGCAAATACAACTGCTAAAAGTTCCTTTTCAGTAGTAGTATAATTTCTTTGAGCATTGTCTAGAGTCTTACTAGCATAATGGATAACATTTAATTTCTTATCAACTCTTTGCCCTAGAACAGCACCTACAGCATAATCACTAGCGTCACACATAATTTCAAAGGGTAAATTCCAATCAGGTGGCTGGAGACTAATGCTTTCTTAACTATTTCAAATGCTTTTACACAATCATCAACAAAGACAAATGGTACATCTTTTTGTAATAAATTAGTCAGAGGCCGAGAAATTTTTGAGAAGTCCTTAATGAACCTCCTATAAAATCCGGCGTGACCAAGGAAACTTCTTATACCTTTGATGTCCTTGGGACATGGCATCTTTTCAATAGCATCAACCTTGGCTTTATCAACTTCAATACCTCTTATACCTTTGATTACTTGTAGCATGTTGAGCACCGTGTATCCATAATGTGTAAGAATGAAGCAACATTAGACGCAGTAGCATCACATACGATACCCTTCACTAAGCTAAGTGCACACCTTCTGGAGATTGCTGCCTCTTATATTTATAATCTTGTGATGTTTCTAGAGGTAAAGCCTCAGATTGTCGAAGGAACAAATTGGCAGGTCACAGATCGGGCGGGGTATGATGGTTTGGTCAAGTATGGAGTTTTGCACAAACTCCCATACGATAAAGTCCCATATGCCAAGGATGTTAGAGAATTGCAAGGTAAGGATGGTAAGGGCTCGGATGCTAAGGTTCCTACAGTCTTGGAAGGTAAGGATGGTAAGGACTTGCATGAAAATAAACTTGGATGGTAAGGATCCCAATGACTTTGGAGGTAAGGACGGTGTGGACTTGGATGCAAAAAACCTGGATGGTATGGATCCCAATGACTTGGAAGGTAAGGATGGTAAGTAGTTGGATGCAAAAAAGTTGGATGCACAAGGCTTGGATGCTAAGTCTGTGGATGTTAGATATCACGTGACTTGTCTCTTCAGATTAGCAAGAATGGATGCTGCAACTTGTAAATGTTGAAAGTTGAAAAGTGAGGATTACCCATGCACACATATATTTTGCATTCTGGATCATCTTGGTGTACGCACATTTCCAAAAAAATTGAGAAGAAAAGTTGGACAATGCATGCCAAGCTAGTGTTCCCTTCTTCGAGGACTATGAATACTAATGTATGGTTTGATCACATGAATACGTATCATCAACTACACAACATGGCTAGTGACGCTTTATTCCCAACCGCAGCTAGCGATTCACAGTCAGAACAGGTGATGCGGTTCCTCTGGAATATATTGGTTGATGGAGAAAAAACTGATTTGGATGAAGGCCAGAAATCATTTGTTCCTTTGTCGGCATACTACTATGCTGCTTGCGAATGATGCACTAATGACATGGAAAATCCAATCAAAATTGTTCCAAAAGAGAGACCAACTACCGAAGAATCCAACCAGATAATTAAATCTAGGCGCGAGCGGATGAGAGGAAAAAAGCAATGAAATTAGTGCACACGTTTATCTCATTTCTCATTTCCATACATGCTTACAGTGTTTGTATGTTCTCTGGGAGAGTATTCACACATTTTTTTTCAATTTACGCAGCATTTTTTTGGAGAAATCAAAGGGCACATGGAGGAGGAAGCGAAAAGAGAATGACTTGGAGATAGAAGAAGAGATAGATTCAGATACATAAGAAGAGGAAGATTCCGATATAGAAGAAGAGGAAGATTCAAATACAGAAGAAGATAATATTTGGATGTAGAAGATGGTGGGCTGAGTAGGGCTAGGAAGAGACCATTGAAGGATGGTAGGCTGCAAAAGGTTACGAAGAGACCATTCAAGGATGCTGGACTGCAGAATGGTAGGAAGAAACCATTGGAGGATGCAGAAGAAGATTATGCAAAACCAAACAAGTGGACATTTAGCACAATTATGCGTAGTTAAACATGCTTTCGAATGTTGGCTGCCTATTCATCTTTTTTCAATCAATCTATGTATCATCATAAAATTTAATCTTGCAAATAACCGCCTCGATTCTTCCGAACCGTTCTTCATCTTCAGTCGTCGGTCTTGAAAACTGGTTCAAAAAATCTTCTCATCTTCGATCTTGAGGATCGCCGAAATGCATTCGACGAGTTTACACATCGGGTATCCGAGGAGCCCCTTTAAGTTTCCGGCCTTTATCAATGCCTTGTTATTTTTATGCCACACCTCGGGTTTGAAGTTGTTCCCGGGCGGCAGCGTCCTCTTGCGTCGGAGCTCCAACGCCGGACTGCATTCGAGGTATCTTTTGCAGCCGAGCACCAATGCCGGACTGCTTCCCAGCTCTAACGCCGAAATGTATCCGAGCTCCAACACCGGACTATGTATCCCAGCTCCAACGTGGACTGTATACGAGCTCCAACGCCGGACTATGTATCCAAGCTCCAACGCCGGACTGTATCCGAGGTGTCGTAAACCACCTTGGTTCAAAGAAGTTTGAAGGAGTTTAGCCGAGCTTAATGCCAGAAATGCCCTCTATGGAGCCAGCCACTAGCGCCCGAGCTTTATGCCGGACTGCCTCCGAGGTGGTGCACCACCCCGAATGTGGGCCGATTTTTGTCAATATTTTTGATTGGTGCAATTTATTCTCTGCCGAGATACATAGCCAGTAGCCCTCAAGGTGGGTATCGGTCTAAAACCAGTGATGCGCATGAAGGATGACATAAGACCGCTGATCCCCGTAGCCGCTGAGACTCAGGTTGATTTGCAAAATCGGTCTGAGGATCAAGTCCTAGCTCGGCAGAGTACTTCGGGACACAAAAAGCGGCGTGCTTAGTCCTCAAGACTCAGTTTGGGTGCGGCTGACCAACCTGAGGATCCAAATCTCCTCGGACACTGTATTACACTTAAAATTTTCTGCATTGGACAGGCAATGCAGTAGCCCCTGAGACACTGGTCGGGTGGCAACACGAGATCAGGGGATCGATGTGCCCCTTTAATATTTGTAAATAATAAGCCCGAAGCCCAGTAGCCCCCGAGCCTTAATGCGGGCACGGGTGGCCGAATTAAGGATTGATATCCATAGTAAAATCACAAATTATGTGTAATGACTCTATGTATCCAAGTACTTTACGTTATTAATGCTCGGATCCGCATTGTACAAAACTTTGTTGACCGACCATCGGCTTCCACCTCCTCGGCCAATAGCCGAGGAGTGTTTGTCCTACTTTATAAAGCCTTTATGAGGGTAAAGATTTACAACAAACAAGGCAATCTGGCCATATGGTTTTATAAACAAACGTACGCGGAGAGACATGTTATATTACTGTTTAACAGAAGAAATGTCTTCCAAAGAAAATATTCCCGCTATCGGTTCCTTTCTTTGGGTTGTCATGCTAAGCATGATCATGAAACCTTAGGTCCGATGTAAGAGCAAAATATCGAGGATTTAGTTTGGGAGGCCAGTTAATAGCCCTCGGTAGTGTTTGGCGACAGTCGAGGTCAAGCCGTAAACACTTCGGCCATTGTTATGAATGGCCTTTCGTTTAACACCATCATCGGATCGCTGACCAGTTTACGCTTATTGTGACAGTCAGTTTTCGGCTTTCTCCACTGAGGTGCTTAACCATGTGAGCTGGAAGCACAATCGCAGTCGTTCTCTCTTTGCACACCTAGCCGAACAAAGCGGAACGTAGGAGGCAAGCGCAGGAGCCGGGCAACCCAACTATTAACCGAAGACACAATTCGAAACCGATGCATATATAGCAATATCCGAGAATGTTTTTGCCGAATCTCTAAAGGTGTCCAGCGTTGCACTGCGAGACTTGTGCTGAAAACACACAAATAGTTTAAAAAGTGCCATAAGCTTGGAAAACCAAAAAACGTCAGTAAAAACTTGACGTCTGAACGAGATCAAGTGTTCGTGCCAATCCAAAATTGGCCTTAGCAGAAGAAGTGCTTCTGTCGTGCTTTAACATGATACATCCTCTCTCGAGACTTCAAGCGGGTCAGCCTACGGCTTCAACCTCCTATCCCGAGGGCGGAGTACTTCTCATTAGGTCAGTTTAGCAAACTAAACTCTAGCGGCTTTGAGAGAGAAATTAGGCTCCCCTGCTAGTGACCACACCCTCGTGTCGAAAAAAGGAGTGATAGATAATAATAATAACAAAACTTTGCAACGACTAAGAAGAGGAACACTTATCATAAAACGGCTCATATAAATTTAAGAGCCCCCAAGTGACTTGGGTAAAAGAATGATTGCATGTACCGAAGTACTTATACCATATCTATGTTCAACCGAACTTTAAACGCGTCTTAATCGACCGTCGGCTTCTCCCTCTTCGGTCAAGGACCAAGAAGTGTTATGTACTCCATCTGTCGAGAATATCGACGGTGTTTCCAATAACCACGCAATCAGGCCATAAGGCTGTAACAGACAAAGCGCGCTCAGGGAACTTATGCTATATTACTGCAAAGTGTAAGAAGCATCTTCGAAGAAAATAGTACCCCCACTGATACCTTTCTTGGGTTCTCATTGTTATTATGAGACTTGTGCAATAGATTTTTTGTACTCATGAGTTCAGTTGTGTGCCGACCATCATTGAAAACTATCAGAGCGCTAGCTTTTGGCTTCACCCAGTCTGAGGTCCGGCTCGGATGACCCGCTCGTGACAATCGCAGAGGTGCTCCCTTTACTCCCTAGCCGAACAATCGGGAACGTAGGGGTAGACACAGGAGCGAGGCAACCCAGCTTGCAAATCGCTTATGTCAATATGGTGCATATTGTGGCGTAATAAACGAACAAGGAACGAAGCCGTACAAGTATAATCATATGCAAGAGGAAAAGCTTCATGAAGGAAGCCCCCAAATGAATTGGGTATTTGAATTTATGCGTAACAAACAAAGTTTGGACAAGAAATTGTTTTACAAGCAACATTTTTCCAAAAAAGTATAATGCTTGGTCGAACCGAACACAAGTTAGAAATTAAAGCTTTGAGCATGAAAGCGACTTAGCTGGTTAATGTGTTCGGTATTGATGATGCGGTCCGAGCTTGATACGGGACAAGGTTCCATCCCCCAAGCCGGTTCCAAGGTGGCGGAGCGGAGAGCTCGACACGCCGAAGTGGTGACATAGCACGGTCAATGCAGACCGGCAGAGTGACGCCGAAGTCCCCAGATCATTTTCTTGTGCACAAAAAATGGTGCAAACTGGAGATAATAGTAATAATGATAAAAAAATCGTTGCATAATAAATAATTTATGCAAAGTGAGTAATAAAAGAAATATGGCCTGGCGCCAAAGTCACGGGTCGGTCCGAGCTCCGGATGCGGCATTCGCCGGACTATGTACGGAAACTGACCGAACCACCATGCGACTATCGTTAATGCGGCCACCATTTGATAGACCTGGTTTATTTGTTGTAGCAATCCGAAGGAAGGTGATTCCCAAAATTGGGACTCGATCCGTGCACCCATTGCCTGATGGGCGATAAAACGACGGCATGGCAATGCTGGCAAAGGTTGGCACGCCGAGGCAAAGCCCTCGGTCCAGCTAACGTGACGGAGCTGGTCGGCTAGTGACGCCGAAGTGTCCGGAGTAGGTTGATGAAGAGATGGCGAAGCCCCCGGTCCAGCCGAGATGTCGAAGTAGGTCGGCGTGATGGATACCGGCTTGAAGAAGCAATAGTGCGGCCCTGCCGATGCAGGTCGTGACGTGGTCGATGTCGGCTTGATGAAGCGACCGTGCGGCGATGCCGGTATGCCCGCTCCGTGTAAATCCGTGGGGCGGCGATGTTGGTAATGATTTATCCTTCGCGATGCCGGACTCTTGTTCGGCTTGTCGAGATGATGATCCGAAGAAGTTGAGCTCGGCTCAACAAAGTGACGACGTGTCTAGCGCAGGTCGGCAGCCGTGGAGCAATATTGCCGGACTGGTTTGACACCAGCATGATATTGAAGATCATGTTCAAAAGATTTTAAATTTAGTGTGATGTGTTCGGGAACAAAACACAATACCCCATACAAAACTTCCTTCAAAAAGGATGTCCGAAATCCCGTTCGTAAAAAGGACGAACTCAGGTCGGATTTGTTTTCGCGTAGAAAACAGATCCGAAAAGTGATGCACTAATCGGAAGGTTCCCGGAGTTTGGACGGTCGGATCGAGCTGACATTTTGAGGGGTGGTAGATACAGGAATTCCGCGGTCGATCAACGGTTGGATCTTCCGCACGAGGTCCGAGCTAGAAGCTGGACACCACGCCCTAAACTCGTCCAGATTCTCGTCCAGATTTGACAGGGCTCCGGTATATCGTAGATTGTCGGAGATTCCTCCATCGGAACTCGACGAAATTTAGCGTGGCTGTTGTAGACGTAATTCCTCACTATTCCAGCGAAGCAATCGTCAAACCGACGCTCGAGGAGGCGGTGACGGCGGATACAAGTTCGCTGTCCAGAAAAACAGCACGGTCGCCCGAGGGCAATGTTGACGTTGAGCCCCCGGGCTCCCTGGATGATTCCTCCATGATCTTGATAGAGATCGGAGCTGATGTTGATGAAGGCCCTCATCCGAACATGACGATCGGAGGTAGGGCGCAGTCCTTGGTCGAACCAAGGTGACCAGTCGAGCTGGTGACGAAGATGCCGAAGTCGCAGTTGATCTGCAGGCGAGCCATCGACCCTTTGCCGAACACACATCGGATCTCTCAATGAAAGCACCAATGTCGGTGTCAAAACCGGCGGATCTCGGGTAGGGGGTCCCGAACTGTGCGTCTAGGCTGATGGTAACAGGAGACAAGGGACACGATGTTTTTACCCAGGTTCGGGCCCTCTCGATAGAGGTAAAACCCTACTCCTGCTTGATTAATATTGATGATATGGGTAGTACAAGAGTAGATCTACCACGAGATCAGAGAGGCTAAACCCTAGAAGCTAGCCTATGGTATGATTGTTGTTCGTGTCTATCGACTAGTCTAGCCTCGGTTTATATAATGCACCAGAGGCCTAGGATAACAAGAGTCCTAGCCGAATACGCCGGTGGGGAGGAGTCCTTGTCTTGATCGCCAAGTCTTGTGGAATCTTCCTTGTATGCGGCAGCTGTCCGGACTGGCCCATGAGTATATGGCCATGGGGGTCCTCGGCCCAATCTAACAGATCTGGAGATGACGTGGTGAGTACCCCCTAGTCCAGGACACCGTCAGATTGACAACCCCTTGTTTGCGTTGGGTGCAAGGATTTTTTTTATTTTGTCTGCAGGTGCTGCTAACGAGGTGTTGCATGGTTCTCCTACTGCATCATCCTCTCATCTTCGAGTATATCCCAATGCAACTCACAAGTAGAAAGGACGTGTGCCCTCACTAAATATTCTTCCTCCAATTCAATATCATCCACTAAGATGATGCATTGTTGGGCATACAAAATGGAGAGCTTAAAATTATGTATAAGTAACTGAATGTACATAGAAAATGGTTGGGACAACTCTGCTAGAATCTAAATGTAGGGCATTATTTAATTATAGTACATTATGTGGTAATTTGGGTCTTGTTGTCAATATTTATTTTGGAGATAAGCACAACTCCAATACAGTATCTAGTTAGGTACAAAGTAAAGCTCATAATTACTATATGTGTACAATTGGTTCCCTGCCTGATCCATGTAAAAGAACATCTAAAAAATCAATTGAGAAAGTATCATCGCTTCCTTGCTTATTTATTGAAACTGAATCTCTTTTAGTTTGGTTAGGGCAACAATATGGATTCTGATAATCATTTTCTGTTTGAGATATTTCTGTTTTCAAATGCTTCTTTTAAAGGACCATGTTCAAATGACTAACATGTGTTCTGTGGCCAAGCTATTTAACTTCTTGATTGAGGTGTTGATGGGCTGTAACTATTTGCCACTCTGAAGATCGAAAGTGTTGTTTCTTCAGGTAACATAGTACTGAGGTAAAATGATGAGAAGAATCCACACTGATGTCATTGTTTGCACAGTAAAATTACTTTCTGATACACATATCTTATTGTTATATGTGGAGATATTTTATAATGATACTTCCCTTTGACCACTGTTCAAAAAATCTTCCGATTCAACGATTTATCTCCCAATTTATCGCTACTCCTAGGATGACAGATAAGATTATGACTTATCTTTACCGTTTATCATTTGGCCCGATTTATCGCTCTGACAAGCGATTTATCGAGAATCTACTGATAAATCGAGCCTATTCCTAGCACTGTTTTTGCCAAAACTATGTTTATTTGTGTTTTATGGACCTTGTTAAGCATTATGTACCATTGTCCTATTTTGTTTGTCATTACATAAGGATTCAGAGGCTGGTAATCAAGGAAACACTTCTATAAAATATTTTGCTGGTGTTGAATATAGCATATTTTACTGTTGGGAACCTGGGATTTGCAAAAAATGGCCGATAAATAATCGACCGATAAAATTGATTAATCGGCTGATTTCCGATTAATCTCTAATCCTGGGCTAAACGAGACGCTAATGATATAAAAGCGATATCCTCAACATTGCATTTGATAATACAGAAAATGTTTTTATTCTTGTTAATTAGAAATGAATCGATGAGAAGCAATGACCAGGCTGAGTTTCTACTCAACAATTTATGGTTGATCATAAGCCTACTTATGTAGTGTATTTTTCATTAATTCTTTGTGTCCTATGGTTCTGATATTGTTCGGTAAGGATTTAGTGTTGATTTGTTAGTAACCACGTGTGAAGCTTAGCTACCATGGATATAAGTTGCATGGATGTGCCTATGTGTAAGGGAACATATTTAAATTTCTAGGCTATGCATTTATTACTTACAAGGGCTCTTTAGATTTCTAGGCTATTGATGACCCACAAGTATAGGGGATCTATCGTAGTCCTTTCGATAAGTAAGAGTGTCGAACCCAACGAGGAGCAGAAGGAAATGATAAGCGGTTTTCAGCAAGGTATTCTCTGCAAGTACTGAAATAAGTGGTAACAGATAGTTTTGTGATAAGGTAAATTGTAATGAGCAACAAGTAACAAGAGTAAATAAAGTGCAGAAAGGTGGCCCAATCCTTTTTGTAGCAAAGGACAAGCCTGGACAAACTCTTATAATAGGAAAAGCGCTCCCGAGGACACATGGGAATATCGTCAAGCTAGTTTTCCTCACGCTCATATGATTCGCGTTCGGTACTTTGATAATTTGATATGTGGGTGGACCGGTGCTTGGGTGCTGTTCTTACTTGAACAAGCATCCCACCTATGATTAACCTCTATTGCAAGCATCCGCAACTACAACAAAAGTATTATGGTAAACCTAACCATAGCATGAAACATATGGATCCAAATCAGCCCCTTACGAAGCAACGCATAAACTAGGGTTTAAGCTTCTGTCACTCTAGCAACCCATCATCTACTTATTACTTCCCAATGCCTTCCTCTAGGCCCAAATAATGGTGAAGTGTTATGTAGTCGACGTTCAAATAACACCACTAGAGGCTAGACAACATACATCTCATCAAAATATTGAACGAATACCAAATTCACATGACTACTAATAGCAAGACTTCTCCCTTGTCCTCAGGAACAAACGTAACTACTCACAAAGCATATTCATGTTCATAATCAGAGGGATAATAATATGCATTAAGGATCTGAACATACGATCTTCCACCAAATAAACCAACTAGCATCAACTACAAGGAGTAATCAACACTACTAGTAACCTACTAGCACCAATCCCGGACTTGGAGACAAGAATTGGATACAAGAGATGAACTCGGGTTTGGAGATGAGATGGTGCTGGTGAAGATGTTGATGGAGATTGCCCTCTCCTGACGAGAGGAGCGTTGGTTATGATGATGGTGATGATTTCCCCCTCCCGAAGGGAAGTGTCCCTGGCAGAACAGCTCTGCCGGAGCCCTAGATTGGTTCCGCCAAGGTTCCGCCTCGTGGCGGCGGAGTCCCGTCCCGAAAGGTTGCTTCCTATTTTTTTCTCATCGAAAGACTTCATATAGGGGAAGATGGGCATCGGAGAGCCAGGGGGCCCACGAGGTAGGGGGGCCCGCCCCAGGGGGGCGCGCCCCCCACCCTCATGAGCAGGGTGTGGGGCTCCTGGCCTTCATCTTTGGCGACGATTTTTCTTTATTTATTTTAAGGTATTCCGTGGAGTTTCAAGACTTTTGGAGTTGCGCAGAATAGGTCTCCAATATTTGCTCCTTTTCCAGCCCAGAATTCCAGCTGACGGCATTCTCCCTCTTCATGTAGACCTTGTAAAATAAGAGAGAATAGACATAAGTATTGTGACATAACGTGAAATAACAGCCCATAATGCAATAAATATCGATATAAAATCATGATGCAAAATGGACGTATCAACTCCCCGAAGCTTAGACCTCGCTTGTCCTCAAGCAAAAAGCCGATAACAATAAATATGTCCTCATGTTTAGAGGTAGAGGCATCGATAAAAATAAAATATGGACATGCAGGTATCATGATTATTCTCATAACAGCAACATATATAGATTTTGTCATATGATTACTTATGTTCAAGTGATGATCTCTTCACAATGCGAAAGTATGAATCAGAAACCTTATTGAGTACCAACAAATTATAACCTCAGTCATTGAAGCAATCGCAATTTATCATAACATCGGAAAGAGTCTATGTCAGAGCTTAAAAGAGAGTCCACATACTCAACTATCACTTAGTCCTTCATAATTGCTAACACTCACGCAATACTTGTGGTTATGGAATTTTAGTCGGACACAGAAAAAGATAGGGGCTTATAGTTTTTCCCCACAACCTTTTACGTCAAGGGTAATGTCAACAATAATAATTCATGCTCCCCTACATCCAATTAGATATGTATATCATGTTCTTTCCAACACGCTGAGCTTGCCAAAGGATAAAATGAAAAAGGAAAGGTGAAGATCACCGTGACTCTTGCATAAGGTAGAGGATAATAATAAAAGATAGGCCCTTCGCAGAGGGAAGCAGAGGTTGCCATGCGCTTTTATGGTTGAATGCACAAAATCTCAATGCGAAAGAACGTCACTTTATATTGCCCCTTGTGATATGAACCTTTATTATGCAGTCCTCTACCTTATGAATGCACAAAATCATAAGAGAGAATAGACATAAGTATTGTGACATAACGTGAAATAACAGCCCATAATGCAATAAATATTGATATAAAATCATGATGCAAAATGGACGTATCAACTCCCCCAAGCTTAGACCTCGCTTGTCCTCAAGCAAAAAGCCGATAACAATAAATATGTCCTCATGTTTAGAGGTAGAGGCATCGATAAAAATAAAATATGGACATGCAGGCATCATGATTATTCTCATAACAGCAACATATATAGATTTTGTCATATGATTACTTATGTTCAAGTGATGATCTTTTCACAATGCGAAAGTATGAATCAGAAACCTTATTGAGTACCAACAAATTATAACCTCAGTCATTGAAGCAATCGCAATTTATCATAACATCGGAAAGAGTCTATGTCAGAGCTTAAAAGCAAGTCAACATACTCAACTATCACTTAGTCCTTCATAATTGCTAACACTCACGCAATACTTGTGGTTATGGAATTTTAATCGGACACAGAGAAAGATAGGGGCTTATAGTTTTTCCCCACAACCTTTTACGTCAAGGGTAATGTCAACAATAATAATTCATGCTCCCCTACATCCAATTAGATATGTATATCATGTTCTTTCCAACACGCTGAGCTTGCCAAAGGATAAAATGAAAAAGGAAAGGTGAAGATCACCGTGACTCTTGCATAAGGTAGAGGATAATAATAAAAGATAGGCCCTTCGCAGAGGGAAGCAGAGGTTGCCATGCGCTTTTATGGTTGAATGCACAAAATCTCAATGCAAAAGAACGTCACTTTATATTGCCCCTTGTGATATGAACCTTTATTATGCAGTCCGTCGCTTTTATTACTTTCGTATCACAAGATCGTATAAAGCTTATTTCTCCCACACCAATCAATCATACATATTTAGAGCAATTTTTATTGCTTTGCACCGATGACAACTTACTTGAAGGATCTTACTCAATCCATAGGTAGATATGGTGGTCTCTCATGGCAAAACTGGTTTAAGGGTATTTGGAAGCACAAGTAGTATCTCTACTTGGTGCTGAGAATTTGGCTAGCATGAGGGGGAAACGCAAGCTCAACACATTAGAGGATCCATGACAACATACTTTATCACAGATGTAAGAAAACATAACTCATTATGTTGTCTTCCTTGTCCAACCTCAACTCTTTAGCATGTTATATTTTAATGAGTGCTCCCAATCATAAAAGATGTCAATGATAATATATCTATATGTGAAACCTCTCTTTCCTTATTACTTCCAATTAATTGCAACGATGCCCAAAGCTATATTTGCCAACTCGCAACAACTTTTAATCATCATACTCTTTCTATGTGAAGTCATTACTTTCAATAAGATCAATATGAACTCTTTGATTCTTTTATTCTTTTTCTCTTATTCACCCAAGATCATGGCAAAATAATCAAGCCCTTTACTCAACACTAAACTTTATTATATAGCTCACGGACTCGATTACAAAGAAGGATCATAAAGCAATACTCAAAACTAGATCATGCCATGCATGACTTTATTCTACTAAATCAGGATACTACTAAAAGGATCGAACTAAGAAAGATGGTAAAGATAGGAGTTGTGATGGTGATAAGATACCGGGGCACCTCCCCCAAGCTTGGCAGCTGCCAAGGGGAGTGCCCATACCCATGCGATTATGTCTCCTTCTTTGGTGTTGGTGTAATATTCTTGGCGATGATTCCCCTCAAGATACGGTTCTCCTCCTCGAGCTTATTGACTTGCTTCTTGAGGTCCATTATTTCCTTGCGAAGCTTTCCTGTAACGGCTAAAGCTCCTTGCACCCAAGGGTGTTGCATAGCTGCGGGAGAACAAGAGACACTCCTCCTCATATTTTCTTAAGAAAGAAATCTAACATTGGAAGGGATAACTGAGTTTAGAATAGCTGAGCTCTCTAGTTCCCCTATCGTAAACCCAGTTCGGAGGCGAGAAGTGACTTCTTGATCTTCCATGGCATCTACCCTCATCAGGTCGGCCTCCATCTCTTCCTCCGTTGCTGGCCCAAAGTGGTCAGCGTCGCTGTTTGCCCTTGGTTCCGGTGCCGGATTAGATACCCGGCTCTCCCCGACTGACTCTTGAGATGACATCTTGCTCTAATCTGCGGTAGCAACAGCTCAAAACAAAAATAGAGGAGATTTGCATGATACGGGGGTCAAAACCTTCGGGAGAATGTATAATGAATTTTTACAGAACAAAATACATATCGTGCAAGAAAATGGAGTCCGGAGGGCACACGAGTTGCTCACGAGGTAGGGGGGCGCGTCCAGGGGGGTAGGGCGCGCCCGCCACCCTCGTGGGGCCCTCGTGGTCTTCTCGGACTGCTAATTATTTTTCTATTTTTCTAAATATTCCAAAACGGAAAGATATTGCCTTAAAAATTGTTTTGGAGTCGGTTTACTTACCGTACCACATACCTATTCCTTTTCGGAGTCTGAAACGGTCTGGAAAGTGTCCCTTATGTATTCCTCCGGGGTTACGGTTTCAATAATATTGGTTTCAACATTTATAGGATTACCTGAATCCTTTGACCGTTTACCACCTTCGGATTTGCCACCTTCGGATTTGTGCCTTCGAAGTTGTTGATTTTTATAGCACCGGAACGATAGACCTCCTCGATAACGTAGGGACCTTCCCATTTAGAGAGAAGTTTTCCTGCAAAAAATCTTAGACGAGAGTTGTATAGCAATACATAATCACCTACATTAAACTCACGCTTTTGTATCCTTTTGTCATGCCATCTTTTAACTTTTTCTTTAAACAACATAGCATTTTCATAAGCTTGGGTTCTCCATTCATCAAGTGAGCTAATATCAAATAACCTTTTCTCACCGGCAAGTTTGAAATCATAGTTGAGCTCTTTAATAGCCCAATATGCCTTATGTTCTAGTTCGAGAGGTAAATGACATGCTTTTCCATAGACCATTTTATACGAAGACATACCCATATGATTCTTATATGCAGTTCTATAGGCCCATAATGCATCATCAAGTTTCTTGGACCAATTCTTTCTAGACCTATTAACAGTCTTTTGCAAAATTAATTTGAGCTCTCTATTGCTCAATTCTACTTGACCACTAGACTGCGGGTGATAAGGAGGCGCAATTCTATGATTAACGTCATATTTAGCAAGCATTTTACGGAAAGCACCATGAATAAAGTGTGAACCACCATCAGTCATTAAATATCTAGGGACTCCAAACCTCGGAAAAATAACTTCCTTAAGCATTTTAATAGAAGTGTTATGATCAGCACTACTAATTGGAATAGCTGCTACCCACTTAGTAACGTAATCAACAGCAACCAAAATATGTGTATATCCATTAGAGGCAGGAAAAGGTCCCATATAATCAAAGCCCCAAACATCAAATGGTCCAATAACAAGTGAATAATTCATAGGAATTTCTTGACGTCTACTAATATTACCAATTCTTTGACATTCATCGCAAGACAAACCAAACTTACGGGCATCTTTGAAGAGAGTGGGTGTGACGCCCGGATAATTAAGCTACAGTGATTCCCCGCTAATGATGCCACGTCACCACGGTTACTGTGATAAACTCTCGATAGTTCAGAACCGAAACAAATTCAAAATTTAAATAAAAGAAAATAATAAAAGTTTTCAAAAATTAAAACAAAAATGTTCGGTGGTTGCCAAATATTACAAAGATAATTATGGTGTAAGGTTCACAATTTTATAAAATGCCTAAGTGTTTATAGATAGTTAAAAAAACATAAAAGAAAATAAATAAAAAGAAAACAGAAAACAATAAAAAAAAAAGAGAAAAGAAACCCCCTGGGCTTCGGCCCAACTGACCACAGGCCAACTGGGCCACCACAGGGC